>NC_090738.1:26691979-26709479 GCF_036898095.1 Palaemon carinicauda | reverse complement strand
CATATATATATATATATATATATATATATATGTATACATACATACATACATATATATATATATATATATATATATATATATTTATATACACACGTATGTTTGTATGTGTATATATATCAATTATGTACGTATAAGTAACGAATATATTACACATCATGTGAAGTTTTACGGAAAATTGAGGACTTGAAATAGCATTGACTTCAACATCAATTCCGTTTGACCACATTTGCTCGTATACTAACTTAAAACAATTTCTTTTGCATATTTTTCCGGCCTCAAGATAATATAAATGAAATATCTTAATCAGCTAGCCTCTTTGTTATAAAATAAAGAGCAAAATTAATTGTAACACAACGCCGAGAACTTAGGAATTGGAAAATATATTTTTTTCTTCATAAAATTATCGTGTTCTGGATACGCAGAGGGTCCCCTCACCAAGAAGAAACAACACTGATTTATTGAAAAAGCAAGAAGTTTCGGAACTTCGTAGCAATAAATATAAAAATAATAAAATCATACAGCAAACAAATATGAAAATATGCTCTGCAACTCTAATGATTGATTTTCAATGTCAATAATTAAAATAATAAATATCGAAATAACCCAATAATCTCTAATGCAAATTTCAAAATTTTGCGTATATTCTGATTATATACAGTATATATAAACACACACACACATATATATGTGTATATATATATATATATATATATATATATATATATATATATATATATATATATATAAAATAAACCACACGGAACACGAAAATAGTAAGAGAATCCAGACCGGGTTGGTCTCCACAACTAGATCTAGAACACTAATATACAGGGTGGTCCAAAAGTAGGTGGACAGTATGTGGAACAAGTTTATGTATCGGTTATATAATTTGCTTTTGTATGTTGGTTCACAATAAGATTTAAGGGCTTTTGTGTAATTGTTCACAATAAAATATAATTGTCAATGCAATAATTGTGTTAGTAAATTTAAGCGTATGTATATATAATATCAAAATAAATGTAATTACTTACTGTCCACCTACTCTTGGACCACCCTGTATAATAGTGAAGTCGTAGATAGTAAAGTTTCATGATCCCTGTGTTTCCTGTCAGATTACATTATGACACCCGGGCACTTTTATTCACCGTAAAATCAAGGATTCTTACAATAAAAAAAAAAATTCTACATTTATTCATAAAAATAATGATAAGATTAATATTAATATCCTTATTATTTAATACTTGTGTTTGATTTTATGACATGTCTACTGGGAAGCCTTTATTGTCATACTTAAGTTATATTTTTTCATGCCATACACTTGTTAGTTGCCATTGAACGTAATCACATACATAAACGGGATGTAATTACTTATAGAAGTTACATAGCAACAATAACAATACCTTATTATTCTAAAATTAGATTAAATATATTATAGTATCGTTTCAAAGAAAAATAAGAAATCCATGAAACTTATGCTCGGCTGGTTGCTTCGAAAAAGTCAATAATAAAAAAAAATACTTAGATTATTGAAATTTAAAAGAATTTATAAAAAAAAAAAATACTAAAATTTACTCTGAGTAATAATACATTCTTTAAAAAAAATCATATCAAAATAACTAATCAATCCCGTCTAACATAAAAAAAAAAAAACGAAATTTTACTTTCCAAATTGTTACCTTATGCATAAGCGGGAAAAGGATAATTTCATACGAAATATGCAATATCAAAACTTCGAAACACTTAGAGAGCAATCCATTTCGAATTTTAAAAGTCAAGTAATATCAAGATGAGAACTCTTAGGAAACACATACTATATATATATATATATATATATATATATATATATATATATATATATATACATACATACTGTACACACAGTATTTATGAATATGTATATATACATTTTAACACATACACACACACATATATATATATATATATATATATATATATATATAATTTACATATGTGTGTACATATATCCACATATATCTATCTATATATATGTTTATATATGTGTATATATATATTCATATATATACATATATATATATATATATATTCATACACACATATATAAACATATATATAGATAAATATGTGTGTATATATATGCATATATATATGTATGTATATATGTGTGTGTATGTGTTAAAATGTATATATACATATTCATAAATACTGTGTGTACAGTATGTATATATATATATATATATATATATATATATATATATATATATATATATATATGTACACACAGTATTTATGAATATGTATATATACATTTTAACACATACACACACATATATATACATACATATATATATATATATATATATATATGTGTGTGTGTGTGTATATATATACACACATATTTATCTATATGTATGTTTATATGTGTATATATATTTATATATATATACATACATACATACATACATACATACATACATATATATATATATATATACATACATACATACATACATATATATATATATATATATATATATATATATATCTGATTCTACAACTGGAATCAGCTTCTACATCTGGACCATTTTAATTTAATGATAACGTCAAGAAAACAAAAACAACAAGAGCAGCAGCAGTAAAAAACAGTAATAACGAGAAAAGGCCAGGAAGACAGTTGCGTACCTTTGTAATAGTGTCCGTGCCCCGGGGCATCAACATGTGTCGCTTGTCCTGCAAAGATACGACCAGCATTAACAGTAATACAGACGTACTTGCGTAATGACAAAAAATATCTAAGTGATATTGATACAATTTCATTTACTGAATTAATGTGATTTTTAGATCAGTAGTAGAAATATCAGTATTAGTTGTATTACATTATTTTCATGTGAAGTTACATAATAGAATGATAAAATTTTACATTTTGTGTCTTTTACTAAGGAATTCTACAAGGACCAATCAAATCGTCATAATATATGAACCCTCCAAATCTTCGGTATTATTTACAATCCACGATAGCAGGTTATTGTTAACGTTACAAAATAAAGATTCACATAATACAATATCTCATTATTCCAGATTCATAACTGTAGACTTCCCACTACATTAGTATGTAATGATACTTTGTGATACTGTCGATCCAAGACTACCTTTTTTGCAATACTTTAATATACAACGGCGTATATAACCTTCGATGTTGCGACGCCAGTTAGAAGAATTAAACAATTTGGTACATGAATTAATGATGCCACGAAGCTCCTTATTCAAAAACGTCAGCATAAATAACAATTATTCCCTACTCTCCCATAGCTGGAATATTGTTCATTGACAAGTATATAAACATTTAGGTTTTTAACTTATTAGAAAAGACCGATCTAAGAATTGTTATATTCCTTATCATTCATGAAAATTCAGACCATCATCAGTAACTATTTGATATTTATTGGACAATCTTCTGTACGCTTCATTTCAATGGGAAACATCCATTTCTATTCGAAATTCATGAGCTTTTAAGCTTCTATTTAATCGAAAAGTTTCATTTTCATTTAAAATGCCAAAGCTTCTTTCTAATGGAGAGCTTCCAAGATATCACTAAATACCATAACTTCTTAGTTTCTTCAGAATGGAAACTTTCTCCTTTCATTCATAAACCTCAAGCTTCTGAGCTTCATTTAAAAGGACATCTTTGTAAATTATTAAAAGTTTCCCAGCTTATAAGCTTTTATCCAATGGGAAAATTCCACAGGAATTTCAAGTAATACATGGCATTCCTAAGAACGTCAGCACTTAAGTTCCTTGGAAGTGCCAAGAAGTCAGTACCAAGTGCCAAGTACCAAATACCGAAGGTTTTAAACTTTGGCATCATCGCCGACAAGCTACCAGTAATCTGGAACACTCGTAAGGTTAACGGAGACTCGAATGTGATTATTTATGACTTTTAATTCGTTCAACTTACTTATTTGCTCCAATCTCTACTTTAAAATCTTTACATAGCATTGTCCTTTTCTGTTTTTTTCATACACAGGAATTCTATTAAGTGGAATGAATGAATGTATGTTGTTATTATTATTATTATTATTATTATTATTATTATTATTATTATTATTATTATTATTCATAATAATAATAATAATAATAATAATAATAATAGCTCGTAGACACCACCATAGTCTGACTTAGATAGAATATACGGCAAATGAGAACAAATTTTTACTGCTACTACTACTACTACTACTACTACTACTACTACTACTGCTACTACTACTACTACTACAATAATAATAATAATAATAATAATAATAATAATAATAAAAATAATAATAATAATAATAATAATAATCTAAGGACAGAAGTTCATGAAGACCATAATTTATTTCTCGTTTTTTTTTTTTTTTAATTATCTACTACTGTTTATTGACGTCTGTCTGTTGACATCTTGCAGCACTATTAAGATAAAATAAAAATAAATAAACTAAATTCTTACCAGTCTATATAGAACGAACAGAACAAGAATTCCTTCTATTTGCCTCTGGGAATAAATTAGAGAACACTACAATTACAGCTTGCACTTTCCCTCTCCTCGCTGCCCAAAGACAAGTGTAATGTATCGCCATTAGGAATAAATAGAAAAAAAAAAGTACTACTTATAACCATGCCATTAAGTACGAATTACTAAGTACTTATAAGCGTGCACTTATGTAACCCAAAACCTGGCAGCTGCTTTTTTCCATTACGATTAAAATCGTAAACACTTGGTATCTATTTCCTTTGGCAAGGGGCGATGATGTTATCTCTGGCCAATTATAGATATTGCCAAAATGTGACTTCGCTTTCTTGCGCCGTCTTCATCACCTTCTTGCACGCATTGTCCGATTGCTTGATATCGGACGCGGCTTCGACTTCGTATTTCTTACTTATAGGTATATGTAATGGGATATCTAGTTCTTGTGGATTTTGTTTCTTATTCTTATCTAAATAGTCTCATGTGTAATTATATACACTAATAGTTCTGAGATACATACGAACACTTATATGTGCACACTTAGAGAAAATTGTTTTGGAATCCATTATTGATTTTCAGCGCCGAGATCAAAAGAGAAAACAGTAAAAATGGATTTTAATTTAATCTGAAACTACAATTAGATGAGAGAGCAAAAAAAAAAAAGGGATTATGATTTCAGACAGATGATTGCACGAAAAAATTCATTTCAGTAAAAGAATAAATAAATTAGAAAAAGTGATTTGACTGTAATTGTGGAAGCTCTCATTTTTTTGTGACATGTGACATCAGGATATAGAACTCGTCTGCTATGAAATTCTTAAAAGTTGGAAGAAAAGGGAGTCATTTTATTTAAACACGTAATGTGCGAGTATCGATGTTCTTAAATTTACATTTACATTGCAAATAATACATGTACATCCATATTACCATCGATTGTTGAAAGTTCCACACACATTTTCCCCATGACATTATAAATATACATAAATACAATCACACATACAGTATATATATATATATATATATATATATATATATATGTATATATATATATATATATATAAAATATATATACATATGTATATGATTTATATATACATACATACATACATTTATATATATATATATATATATATATATATGATAAATTTTGCACATTTAGACGTGTTTTTCATATTCAAATAAGCCATATATATTTTTGATACATTAATGTCTGGATTCTCTTAACGACATGGGATCAGAGCCCCAGGCGAAATCACACAAAGACAAGAGCTTGGGTCCGGCCGGGAATCAAACCCTGGTCGGCAAGCTTGTATAGACAGTGACTAAGCCACGTGGCCAAGTGGCTTAGTCACTGTCTATACAAGCTTGCCGACCAGGGTTCGATTCCCGGCCGGACCCAAGCTCTTGTCTTTGTGTGATTTCGCCTGGGGCTCTGATCCCAGGTCGTTAAGAGAATCCAGACATTAATGTATCAAAAATATATATGACTTATTTGAATATATATATATATATATATATATATATACATATATATATATATATATATATAAACATTTTGTTTCAATGCTTTTAATGTAAGATTCTACATACAATGTAAGGTTATAAAGCCATGATAGCAAGATTCATAATCCCTCTCCCTCTCTCTCTCTCTCTCTCTCTCTCTCTCTCTCTCTCTCTCTCTCTCTCTCTCTCTCTGTGGAACCCCTTTGTTCTTCCCCCTTAAAACTACAATAATTACGGCAGCATTTTGTCACGAATCGCGAATAGTTACGGCGAGGGGAATTAGCGCAGTCTATTATGGGTGCAAGAAAGAAGAAGGAAAAGACGGGACGAAATAAAATACAACGTAACTTCAGGAAATCAGTAAGTTACACCAAATATCAACTGCCGTGCTAATTGTAACCCTCGCCATCACGAATCACGATCATTTCTTTGACGTTATAACGATCAGGACTTCCTGTTGTTATAACTAAAAGTAAGTATATTCAACATGGCTTCCCCCCCGACCCAAAACGAATTTGTAAAGGGGGAGGGGGTAAGAGGGGAGAATTGGATTGGTGAATATCCTTCATGTTCTTCTGTAACTTTATTTTCTTTATTGTTATTTTCAATTGCATTACAAAAGTGTTGCTAGTCTTTTACTTCTATCTTATGTCACATTGGCATTTATTATTATCATTTATTGTTTTTGTTGTCAACAACTGTTATTTTTTTATTATTGTTGTCAACATTTGTTGTTTTTGTTGTTATTGTTGTCAAGATAACTTTAAGTACCACTATTAGCTGACTAGTACGACTCATCAAATTAATATTAGATGAAAAAAAAATGAGGATTAACGCGATGTTAAAAGAGTTGGGCAACTGAATAGAAATAAATAATGAAGACCATACAATAACGAAAGACATAAGGTAGTGTGGTAATAAATCAGGGACATGAGGATGCCAATCCAATCAGCAAGGACATGCTGAGAACCGGAAGACGAAGGGACCTTGTGAAGATCATAAATTTATTTTATATGGTTTGCCAACGATATCAATAAATATATCATAGCGAGTCTATTACACATGAAATAAACTCAATCTATACCATTTTATATATATATATATATATATGTGTGTGTGTGTGTGTGTGTGTATGTATGTATGTATATCACACAACAGAGATCGTTAAATAGGAAAAATCAGATAGAGAGAGAGAGAGAGAGAGAGAGAGAGAGAGAGAGAGAGAATTCTTAAGTCAACGCTAATCTCATATATATTAGAGAGAGAAATAAATATCTATATATATATATATATATATATGTATATGTATATATATATATATATATATTCAGTTCTATCCCAATCAAACAACAGAGATCGTTAAAAAAGGATAAAAAACAATTGTGAGAGAGAGAGAGAGAGAGAGAGAGAGAGAGAGAGAGAGAGATTCAGTTCTATCCTCGTCACACAACAGAGATCGTCAAATAGGAAAAAACAGAGAGAGAGAGAGAGAGAGAGAGAGAGAGAGAGAGAGAATTCTTAAGTCAACGCTAATCTCACATATATTAGAGAGAGAGAAAATATATATATATCTATATATATACATATACATACACACACACACACACACACATATATATATATATATATATACAGTATATATATATATATATATATATTCAGTTCTATCCCAATCAAACAACAAAGATCGGTAGGATAAAATAAACAATTGTGTGTGAGAGAGAGAGAGAGAGAGAGAGAGAGAGAGAGAACTATATCTATATTCACTTCTATCCTCATCACAAAACAGAGATCGTCATAAACGATAAATAAAAAAAAAACAATAATGAGGCTGATCGTATTACACGGCAAGCGATAGCTGTCAATAAGAATCAGAAATTGGCGCAATCAAAATAATAACTGAGTTTTGTAATAATACGCCCCTTAACATCTGCTGATCCTTGTTGTCGGAGTTACGAGAATGAGTGCGCACTTCGTGTAAAGAGGGCGCTGTTTTGGATGAGTGTAATGCGCATATGAATGCGCATTTATGATGGTACATGAATATAAAATGCGCTTTAGAGATAGATTATAATGGAATGAGCGAGTGCGGACTTACAAGATTACAGAAGAAGATATATGCAAGGCAATTATGGCAATCAAGATCTAACTTTAACCTTGTTTCTTTAGAAAATCGTTTACAGTTTTAATAAATTTATCCCGAGTTCAAGTTCATATTAGTTATCATATACGTTTCCGTTTCCCTTTGTTTCTATATGTGCAAAAACACTTGCCATTTCAAACCATACTCACACACACACACACACACACACACACATATATATATGTATATATATATATATATTATATATATATAACCCTTTATGAGAGGGGATACATTAATGTGGTAAAAAGGTTTGCGTATCGCGATGATCAGCAAAGCTTTGCTAGTCAGGGCCCCCCGTACTAGGTTGGTCTGCAATGAGCGATCAAATGAACATCTCCTACCATCAACAATCAGCATTGGCCAGAGTGGTGATGTAAACTGGCCAAACACCAAGCATGAAATGACATGTTTAAGGCCTATGTCCTGCAACTGTTATTGTGGTGAGTGTGTGTGTATGTGTGTATATAACTATATATATATATATATATATATGTATGTATATCTATGTATATATATATATATATATATATGTATATCTATGTATATATATATATATATGTATATGTATATCTATGTATATATATATATATATATATATCTATGTATATATATATATATATATATATAATATTATTATCATTACTTGCTAAGCTACAACACTAGTTGGAAAAACAAGATGCTATAAGCCCTGGGGCCCTAACAGGGAAAATAGCCCAGTGAGGAAAGGAAACAAGTAAAAATAATATATTTTAAGAACAATGACATTTAAACAAATATTTCCTATATAAACTATGGAAACTTTACCAAAACAAGAGGAAGAGAAACGAGATAATATAGTGTGCTCGAGTGTACCCTCAAGCAAGAGAACTCTAACTAAAGAGAGTGGAAGACCATGGTACAGAGGCTATGGCCATTCATAACTGAACAAGTAGAATTTCGAAAGTTTATAGGTTGAAAGTAGTAGTGACAGCATAGCTCACTTTTCATGATTAGAACTTAATCAATCGAAAACCTTAAAAGAAAAAAAAAATCGTATATGCACTACCTGGCATGCGACCATGCATTCAAGACCTGGTAACTAACAAGCAATTTCAAGTATCTCATGAACTTACTAAACAAATAAGCTTAGTAAATATGTTATGTAACATCATTGCTTGTAGAGAATTCAAGCTCAATAAAATGAATAAAAACCATTTATTTCCTTCTATTGATAAGACCTGGGCAGGAGCAACTACTAAAAGAGACGCGGCAATAAAACGGTTAAGAACTCTCTGATAGATTATTCATAATACGCCTAAACGCTCAGGAGACCAAATCTTCTTTCAAAATATCTTCTTTTCAGGATTTCTTTTTAAATCAAGAGGTCCATCTTACTTTTATTATCGTCTTATACTTGATACCAAAGAAATTACTGAATCAATTACTACATTCACTAAAGCCTCAATAATTTTGAAGCCAAAATCACAACAGCAGTCACAAATTGCTTTCGATACAACCATGGTAATGAAAGGTCGAAAGCATAAATGGCTGTTGCACACATATAAAGTATATAATTATTCATAAGCTTAAAACAACAATCAAGACTAAATGCCAAAACTAATCAAACTAGGAACACTGAATGATTAATAGATTTCATGTTAATAGATTACCGTCGTTACATCCACGGACTCACCGACGCCGAAAATATACAGTACTAGTGTACGTGACCCGTCAAAAATGACGGCTAATCATTCAGATAGATATGCACACGCATGTCCCTTCTCTCATCGTAGTATGATTACGGGGAGAGTTTAGCGTGACCGGATATATATATATATATATATATATATAAATATAACACTAAGAGAGAGAGAAAAAAAGAGCAACATGGATACGAGAGCAAACTAAAGTAGAGAATATTTTAACGACACGTAATAAAATGAAATGGACATGGGCAAGACATATAATGAGAATGAAAAATATCAGATGGACATTAAGAATAACAGAATGGGTTCCTAGCGATTGCAAAAGAAGCAGGGAAAGGAAGAGAAGACGATGGATCGTTGAACTACTGAAGTCTGCGGGTGTGGACTGGCATAGACCACAGACGCAACTGGAGGGACGTGTCTGAGGCATTAATTTTGTCCTTCAGTGGACTACTAACGGCTAATTAGGCTATATGTATATATATATATATATATATATATATACATATATATATATACATATATATACATGCATATATATACATACATATACATATATACATATATATACAATCAACTAACAAACTTTTAAAAATCAATGAAACTAGTTAGGCTATATGCCTGTGGTCTTGGCATCCGACCCGATGAAGTTTTAACGAGGTTAATTCAATTCCAGAGGATTTCTCGCCATCTAAAATCCCAATCAAACCACAAGTGTTTTTCCTTTTTCGCATAATGGTAAGTCATTCTAGAGGCGTGTCTATAGCATGATTAGGATGACGACCTCTCCGATTTTGCCTTTCCATGTTCTCCTGGCCAATATGTAGGCATTCCATGCGGTTTTGCATGATGAAGAGATATTTCTTAATCCCATACTATTGTGTAAATTTTCAAATTGATTCTTACACGTACCATATCAATATCATAAATATGGTTTTATCTCTCTCTCTCTCTCTCTCTCTCTCTCTCTCTCTCTCTCTATATATATATATATATATATACATATATATATATATACATACATACATACATACATACATACATACGTATATATATATATATATATATATATCAGCGACCCCATATTGAGTTGGGTAAAGGCTCTTTAAGGTATTCTACTGTACATCTTGAGTCCGTTTGTTTTTTAGTTATTCATCTTTATTATTCACCATCATTATGATCCCGAATCATAAATTGTAACATCTACACTGTCGCATTTTGTTGTAGAAGTCAACCTTTCTCGATTTCATCAATTATTTTCTTTAACTTTTGCTATGCATGAAAAACTAACACAACATGTATAACAATATCAATGCATATGGAAGTTACGTACGAGTAACTCGAAAGGTTTTAATTTTCCATGAAATTGAAAGCATTGCCATATGCGTTCTCGCAAGGAGCATTCGTCAAAAGGCAAATGTAAACATACAAGAGTCACTCGCATATGTTTGATATTGAATATATAAAGGAACTGCCAATGAATACATAATGCCAAGGCATATGTAAATAAGGGTTTGAATGTATAAACGAATCTATATCAAATAAAGAAAAAATGTAAACAAATAAAAATATGAATAATTCATGAATTCTTGTACTTGTTAGTTTATGTTGACTGTGCTTTATATACTTCCATAGCCAAGTAAGAGAGTATGCAAGCAATCGGGTGAGTTTTAATATGCATTGCATTACTTAAATTATCTCTGCAGCTCATATGTATATACGTATAAATAAAATCTATTCTATCATGTGAAAAAAAAGAAATGGACATGGGTAGGACATATAATGAGAAAGACAGATAATAGATGGACATTAAAAATAACAGAATGGCTCCTTAGAGATAGCAAAAAGAAGCGGGGAAGGAAGAGAAGACTATAGATGGACGAAGTTTACGGGTGTATACTGGCACAGAGAGACCATAAACATACGAAGGTGGAAAGAACTGCCTGAGGCTTTTGTTCTGTAGTGGACTAGTAACGGCTGATGATCATGAAAGGAAGTTAGCGGACTAAATTCGAAATATTCATGCGTATACAACTTAGCTTATACGCAGGCAAAAGAAAATCCCTGTTTAAAAGGCCGGATAAGCATGAGAAATTATTAATACTTTATTGAGCAAATATGATGAGTTATTTTAATAATAAAACTATCCACGATCATAACGTTAACACAATGGATTAAAAAAAATGGATACACATTCTACAATGTTTTCGAGAAAAAATAATCTATTATGGATTAAAATTTCTGTTTATGTGTTCAATTATATATGGATATATAAGTATGATCTGGTCTACATACAATGTAGTACATGCATATACTCCCAAATCCAAACTAATTACTTTTACAATTATACACACACATTCACGCACACACACAAATATATATATATATATATATATATGAGAGAGAGAGAGAGAGAGAGAGAGAGAGAGAGAGAGAGAGAGAGGAAGTGGGCTCAAAGAAAAGAACAAACGTAACAGCCAAATTCCAATTTTAATCTAACGGCAAGGTTGGTGATGAAGTCCACTGTTTTCTACAAGGGATACATCCATGATTCAGCAGCTGAAGTATGAAAGTGGCAATGATTACCAACTTTTTTTTTTTTTTATAGAATCAGCCTTTATCAGGATCGTTATTAGATAAAATAACAAATGTCATAACATGTCCTACAATGGTAGAATTCACCTTTAGCCTCAACATTTCGATTATTTCATTAGAAAAGCAACATACCTAGAACCATGAAATATTTCAGCGATACTTTTAATAAACTGCCAAACAGCACTGAAAGCCTTGTAATGATATTCTGTCATAGAATCATACTTTTTTTAAGTGCTCTTACTTTTTTCATTACTACAAAAAATAGACACAAATGATCCCATTAAAACCTTTCCTGGTAAATCAGAAGCTACGATAAATTAGTTACTTACGCATTTAGCTCCGACTTTTTGACATTTTCTTTGTCTTATACAGTAACCACAATGTATCAAAAAGGTCTGAAGGACTACCCGGGCAGAGGTACAAGGATATTTCAGATTACAACCCTTAACAGCCGCAAGCAAATAATATTATGAGCTTTTACCGATATGTTTCTTATCTCGAACTAACATACTTCACAGCCGAGATAAAATATTCACACATATATATATATATATATATATACATATATATTATATATATATATGTATGTATGTATATGTATGTATATATATATATATATGTGCGTGTGTCTGTGTTTGTATATATATATATATATATATACATATCCTGTCCCACTCAGGGGGAGAGGAAGTAGTCATATCCCGGTAAGTAGCGGTACCCCGAATGGTATACTCGAAATCTCTTTCTCACAAATTGCCCAACCAGCGGGTTGTAGTTAGTAAAGGGGTGGGGTGGGCTAAGGGTTAAATCTGCGTGTGCATATTTACCTAAATATTTAGACGTCACTTTTGACGGCTAGAACACACTAGTATACGTATAAACATGACCATCAAAGACTCGGAACTTCAAATGCAAATGTAATATTTGAAAGGAGCGTACAGCCGAGAAATCCATTCACTTAATCATTGATTCCTCTCCTTCAGTTTAATTCCAAGAAGCACCTTGCATTGTGTTCCTTTCTAAAGGTCAGGACGATGATCCAGGAGAATGGGATCATATCTCTCCATGTATAGTTCAGTAGTTCAAATCACGAATCGGGAGGGACGTAATCTCATTTCTTTTCTAAGAATGAAAAACGTAGAGAGAGAGAGAGAGAGAGAGAGAGAGAGAGAGAGAGAGAGAGAGAATTTTAAATGAATGAAATAATGGTTCATAATTATTTCAATTTTATAATGATTACTTCTTCATTCTTTGAGAGAGAGAGAGAGAGAGAGAGAGAGAGAGAGAGAGAGATTTTAAATGAATGAAATAATGGTTCATAATTATTTCAATTATATAATGATTACTTCTTCATTCTTTGAGAGAGAGAGAGAGAGAGAGAGAGAGAGAGAGAGAGAGAGAGCAAATATTTATCTATTATTACACGTTAATAATAAATAATACATATAAAATAATAATAAATGTATAGAAATTTAACTAAAAATTAAAAATGTGCATGTCCGTTACCATTAAAATAATAATTTGAAAACACATAGAATCAAAATTACGTCATGTTCTCGTGAAAAGAACTCTATTGTACAGAGAGTCCTTCGCTTACACGAATCTCGTCGATCGTTCTGGTAAAGGAGAAATAGTCAAGGAATACGAATACAATGATATAAAAAGAAGAAGAAGGAGAAGAAGAAGGAGAAGAAGAAGAAGAAGATAATTCATACATTAAAGATATTTTTTAAATATTAGGCTGAATATATCTTCGTTTGTCTTTTAAAGTTATTGAAAAATTATATCGCAACAAAGATTTGAACTTAACAGCAATAACAGGAACAGAAGCTACAGGAAAAAAAATTATAATACGAATAAAATAAGGTACAAATAAAACGATAGAATGATTAATGTTATTTGTCTTCTCTTAGATCACAAGGAAAATAAAATTTAATACGGGTAAATAAATGCATGGAATACTACAACAATGACTATAAATTCATCATCAATGACAAGAAGAACGAGCAGCAGCAACAATAACAGCAAGAAGAAGAACAATACGAAGAAGGACAAAAGTAAAACAGTTATAAAAAAGAGAAGTCACACAGAATGTTTCTTTTACTGGCCGCCACTATCAAAACATTATTTAATAATACGCATAAGGCAATAAACATGATATACGGCGGCCGGCAAAGAGGTTCTCTGCAATATTCATTTGGAAAACAGCAACTCCCCTTTGAAAATACGCATTTAAGAAGCATGCTGTCATCATTACCAAACACTAAAGTACTATTTTATTTCTAAAAAATTATTTACTTGCAGAGCAAATGGCATGGAATTTAATTCATAATTCTGGAATAATTGAAAACAAGAATGCAGTCGTGGGTGTTTGGTAAAGCCAGTTGGAACTCTAACAGCTTGCAATTTCGAACATTTAAGAGACTTCAAGAGTCTATAAACGTCTGTGGCTATAGATTAATCTGACAAAATGGTAAAACGTTTGGTCATTACATGTGATTACGAAAGTAAATTGCACTGGTTCATCAATAGTCTCTCTCTCTCTCTCTCTCTCTCTCTCTCTCTTCTCTCTCTCTCTCTCTCTCTCTCTCTCTCTCTCTTCTGGTTTATGTAGAGACCAGATATCATCAAATTATTAATACACTTCTAACAATGCTTTCACATTAGGGATGGACTTATACTGGTTAGATTTATTGTAGTCTGTCGTTAGTTTAAAAGCTGCTTTCATATTCTACTTTGATAATGCAACATTTATATAATACAGGATTTTAGAAGAAAATATTAGTCATTAACAAATAACTACTATTAGGGTGAACGTTGGAGAACAGAGGTATTCAGAAAATAAAATAAAGGAAACTAACGAGCAACAACAACAATAATGAGCTACAAAAGCTATAACGTGTTCATTCGAAACAGTAGATTCAAGGACAAAATATCAAATACAAACTGAAACGCAATTTAAATGACTTAAAAGTAGTCTTCTAGTTCTCAGAGTCTCATAAAAGGTAGCATTCATTTTTTATCCCTAAGCATTCCGGAGAGAGAGAGAGAGAGAGAGAGAGAGAATTTCTTACATTTTATATCGAAAGCAAATTCTCCAATGTTGGGAAAACATAGAATCTACGTTGGCAAACCTCAGGTTGCACTGTAAAATTGAACAGTTGAAGAAATCCATATTCTGAACAAACCCCAGCAATAGTGCCAAAGAGGGCATAACAAAAGTGCCTGAAGGAGCATAACAAAAGTCCCAGAGGAGGCATAATAAAAGTGCCAGAGGTGGGCATAACAAAAGTTATTGAAGAGGCATAACAAAAGTGCCAGAGAGGGAATAACAAAAGGGCCAGAGGGTGGCATAACAAAAATGCCAGACGGAACTTAATAAAAGTGCCAGAGGGGGCATAATAAAAGGGCCAGAGGGGTATAAAAAGTGCTAGATTGGGCATAAGAAAAGTGCCAGAAGGGGCAAAACAAAAGTGGCAGAGGGGGCATAATAAAAGGGCCAGAGGGGGCATAAAAATGTTCAGAGGGGGCATAATAAAAGTGCCACAGGGGCTATGAAAAGTGCCAGATTGGGCGTAGGAAAAGTGCCAGAGGAGCCGTAAGAAAAGTGCCAGAAGGGGCAAAACAAAAGTGCCAGAGGGGGCATAATAAAAGGGTCAGAGGGGGTATAAAAAGTGCCAGAAGGGACATAAGAAAAGTGCCAGAAGGGCCATAAGAAAAGTGCCAAAGGGGGCATAATAAGAGGGTCAGAGGGGTATAACAAAAGTGATTGAGGGGCATAACAAAAGGATCAGAGGGCGGGATAACAAAAGTGCCAGAGGGGGCATAATAAAAGTGCCAGAGCAGGCATAACAAAAGTGTAAGAGATGGCATAATAAAAGTGCCACAGGGGGTATAAGAAAAATGTCAGAAAAGGAATAATAAATGTAATTGAGGGGGCATAACAAAAGTGCCAGAGGGGACACAGGAAAAGTGCCAGAGGAGGCATAACACAAGTGCCAGAGGGGGCATAAGAAAAGTACCAGAGGAACATAAGAAAAGTGCCAGAGGGGGCATAATAAAAGGGCCAGAGGGGGCATAACAAAAGTGATTGAGGGGGCATAACAAAAGGGCCAAAGGGTGGCATACCGAGAGTGCCTGAGGGGGCATAAGAAAAGTGCCAGAGGGGGGCATAATAAAAGGGCCAGAGGGGCACAACAAAAGTGATTAAGGGGGCATAACAAAAGGGCCAGAGGGTGGCATAGCAAAAGGACCAGAAGGGGCATACTAAAGGTGCCAGAGGAGGCATAAGAAAAGTGCCAGAGAGGGCATAGGAAAAGTGCTATAGGGGGCATAAGAAAAGGGCCAGAGGGGGCATAAGAAAACTGCCAGAGGGGGTCATAAGAAAAGTGTCAGAGGGGCATAATAAAAGGGCCAGAGCGGCATAATAAAAGGGCCAGAGGGGCATACGAAAAGTGATTGAGGGGGCATAACAAAAGTGCCAAATCGGGGATAATAAAAGTGCCAGAGGGGGCATGAGAAAAGTGCCACAAGGGGCATAGGAAAAGTGCCAGAGGGAACATAAGAAAAGTGCCAGAGGGAACATAAGAAAAGTGCCAGAGGGAACATAAGAAAAGTGCCAGAGGTGGTATAAGAAAAGTGCTAGAGGGAGCATAATAAAAGTGCCAGAGGTGGTATAAGAAAAGTGCCAGAGGGGGAATAACAAAAGTGCTAGATGGGGGCATAATAAAAATGCCAGAGGGGGCACAATAAAACAGATTGAGGGGGCATAACAGAAGCGCCAGAGGGGCATAACAAAAGTACCAGAGGGGGCATAATAAAAGTGCTAGAGGGGGTACAAGAAAAGTGCCAGAGATGACATTACAAAGCAGCTAGTGGAGGCATAACAAAGTGCAAGAGGGGGGATAACAAAAGTGCCATAGGGGAAATAAGAAGAGTGCCAGAAGGGGCATAATAAAAGGGCCAGAGAGGGCATAACAAAATGTTCAGATGGGGCATAACAAGAGTGACAAATGGGGGCGTAACAAAATTAAACTATACACCATGGCACGTGACATAATATGCATGTATCATTATATTCTATAGTAACAA
>NC_090738.1:26681979-26686979 GCF_036898095.1 Palaemon carinicauda | reverse complement strand
GTTGTAGCTTTAGTAGTAGTAGTAGTAGTAGTAGTAGTAGTAGTAGTAGTAGTAGTAGTAGTAGTAGTAAATTTCTTTAAACACTCAGGAGGGAATCATGTACAGGCAGATTAAAACAAATGACTATTTACCTTGTGACCAGATTTAAGCAGATCACCAATCAGATTTCCATATGACTGGTGACCAGATTTAACCAAATCATTATGGATTGAACCTGACGGCAATGGTACCATTAATTTTTCTTAAATGATAAAAACTTTCGTTAGGGATTCTATATAAAATATGGACACTGGTGACTGGTACAACACATGAACATATGCTACCGGGGTCTAAGCGATGTCAGGCAGGGCAGCCGATCGGGACCACGGTCTACCCCAAAGCCAATGCAAAGACCTTCAAAAAGAAGGCAACCGTGCTTACCCCATGCAAAATGGAAAAAAAAAAAACACGTTAAAAGAAGAAGAAGAAGTACAACAACAACAAAGAGAAGAAGAAGAAAAAGAAGAAGTACAACAACAACAAAGAGAAGAAGAAGAAGTCTACACAAACTTACAAGCCATGAAAAGGAAAAAGGCTATGAATATCGTTATCAGTTCTACTAGAGGATAAAAGAAGAAATGTTCAGTAATTCTTTCAAGTAGAGTGAATCTAAGATACTGAATTTTCATCCTGCCAACATGAGAGAGAGAGAGAGAGAGAGAGAGAGAGAGAGAGAGAGAGAGAGAGAGAGAGAGAGAGAGAGATGAACCTCCATCAAATAATGTCGTAGACTTTTGCAAAAGATAATGCAATTGCCCGTCAGTCTTCCTTCTCTTAATGACACCGAGATCATCCAGGTAAACTGTTTACCGGAAAATTACAATAATGAGCTGAACGAAAAACAAAAATAAAGTCATTGCTCATCCTTCCCCTCACTAATACCATCCAAACAACCTCCCTCCTTCCACCCCACCCCCCCTTCCCTTCTTCCTCTACTCTTTCCATCCTTAACCGGTTCCTCCTCCCTTATGAAAACAAGACAAAAACATTCCCCTAAAGACAACAGAAAACAACATCATTAAAATCCCGTAACACCCCCCCCCCACACACCGCCTATCTTCCTTCGTGATTTTCCCCTTGCAGAGGATCAAAAAAGCGTTTTCGCACGTGTAATCTGCAGTGTCAAAATGACTCGTATCTTTCGCGAAATGTTCCCGACAAGGGGAACATCCCTGTTCTTTATATAGACGGAAATTAGAGTAAGTTATCTGATGGTGGCTCTACTCGTAAAAATAAAGGTTAATGAGCAGCGTATTGGGGACGAGCCTACAGATTGTTGCAGATATTACGAGGGTGTTTCAAGAAAACCTTGAATTTTCATTAACCAAAATAGAGCGATATTTATGAACACAGAGAATGAAAAGCACCGTATGCACTAATAATAGTCTTATAATATATATATATATATATATATATATATATATATATATATATATATATATATATACACACACATATATATATATATATATATATATATATATATATATATATATATATATATATATATATATATATATATACGCACAAATATTTCTTTCCGGTCAGGTTCAGCAGCATTGCCACACGTATAACTACTCGGTCTCTCATTTCCCTCAAGTATCGGGGAAGAAGATGTTGTCATACCCTAGTGAAAGGGGTTGTAGATAGGACAGTAGGAGGGGGTGGGATGGGTTGAATATGTGTGCGCTCGTATGACTGCATACCTATCTAAATATTTTGCCGTCATTTTGATGGGTAGTTCACATTAGTAATAATAATAATAATAATAATAATAATAATAATAATAATAATAGTGAAGGGGAGAATTAATATCAATACTATGAAAAAATCATGAGGATGGAATTAAATAGGTCTTTTTTCAATGCTAACAACGACAGTCAATGAGAATTAGTACACATACACTGGACTTTACAGAGGCCACAATTTTTTTCACTTGAGAATTATGGGTTGTGGTGGCATGTCCCTTGCCTCTGCCATTCATGAGCGGCATTTTAACCTTTAATAACTACAGAAGCATGATTATATATGAGCAACAAAATGCGCGTTCAGCAATATACTGTACAATCTTAAGTTATTCTATAGAACTTTCTGTAATGCCGAGGTCTATGACTACAAATAGCTAATCACACAATAATAAGTTAAGTAATATCGAAGTCTAAGATGTTGATTGTTACTTGAATGACTTAGCAATCCAATTGATGTACTTATTAGAATTCCGTATTTTTTTTACCGAGAAGAATAATAGCTAGAACTTGAGTAATTGACCTAAACACCTTAATGTTCTCCATCAATTTTATCATGAATTACTGACCAACTTAAGGTGATTGATTTTAAAGATATATCACTACAACATATACATAAACGTATAACTGTAATTTAGATGATTGCATTATGCATATGATCTCCAAAGTTAATGATAGTTGACTAAACATGATATATAATTGAAATATATATTTGATCTTTTCTTTTTTGTAAAATGTAACTTGTGTAAATAGCTTCAAAATACATTAAAACACTTGGGTTGTATGAAGAGTTGTTCAGGACATGACTTCTATGAGGAGTAATTCTTCCATGAAAAAAATGAGTTCATAGGGAAATTGTGCTGTCTGAAATCTGATCCTTAAAAGATCGAAGACATATGATATCAAGAAATTTTAGTCCATGAATGATATTATTATCATAACTATTACTTGCTAACCTATAACTCTAGTTGGAAAAGCTTTATGTTATAAGCCAAAGGGCTCTAACAAGGAAAATAGCCCGGTGATATGAGGAAATAAAGAAACGGCTAAAATAGTGTGTCAGAGTGTACCCTCAAGAAAGAGAACTCTAACCCAAAAGAGTGGAAAGACATGGTACAGAGGCTATGGCACTGCCCAAGACTATAGAACAATGGTTTGAATTTGGAATGTCCTTCTCCTTGAAGAGCTGCTTACCATAGCTAACCCTTGCTAAGTGAAAGTAGACACTGAACTATTACAGTGCAGTAGTTAACCCCCTAACTGAAGATTATTTCGGATATCTTGTTGTCCGGTTTAAGAGGAAAGAGGAGAATGTGAAAAGAATAGGCCAGATTAGTCGGTGTATATGAGCAAAGGAAAATGAGCCGTAACCAGAGAGGGATCAAATACAGTACTCTCTAGCGGTAGTATCTCAACGGATGGCTGGTACATTGGCCACGATGTTAATGATCTGAAAAAAGAGGAAATGACAGGACGTCTGAAGTATGAATGGAATTTAAGTCAAAATAACTGCAAGAGCAGAGAACTTATTATCTTGTGTCAGTGTGTGCGAGCGCGGAGGTAAGATCTCAGCAAAGGAACAAGATCTACCAATTGACAATGTATGTCAAGAAAAGAGATATTTTATAACGTTGTTAGGGTGATTGGGGAGGCGATCACAAGCCAGGCCAACAAGATGTAGCCTACTGATCTCTGGAATTTGGTGACCCAGCATTTGGGGACAGGTAGGTCATCTAGCGATGAGGTCAAACTTGCAGGAAATCCATTAGATGTCTGATAAGTACTGTATTTACATCTAGGTACCGATGGAATGCTGTTAAGATCGTTTAGTGTTTTCTGCAAGGTGCACTGACAGGAAGAGAGAGACAGAAGAGAGAGCGAAAAAAAAGAATTGAATGACATCTTATAACCAGTCGGCATCAAACGGATAAAGATAAGAGATCTATAAAGCTAAAGAAGACCCTTAACAACAAAACTTGATTGTCGTAGGTCTGCACGGAGGAAAGGTGCCCCATAAGAGGTTAATGAAAAGAGAGAGAGAGAGAGAGAGAGAGAGAGAGAGAGAGAGAGAGAGAGAGAGAGAGAGAGAGAGAGAGAGAGAGAGAGAAATCTAGGGAGTACAGTAGAGACTATTTCCAGACACAGTTTCGACACATCACGGCTCCATTAACGAAGTCACGTGATGTGTAGTAACTGTCTGTGAAATATACGCTATTCCTGGAATTTGAAGCTTTTATATGTATAACAAACCATTACTGAAATTTAGACATAAAAATAATTCATGAAAAATTAACATGAAAATGAGAGACCTTTCATAATATAAAAACACAAGAGAAAGCTTAAAATGGTATTAGAATATAGAACAGATTCTTAAACTTGAAGATTGACAGCTATCAATCAATTCAATGAGTAGCCACGATATACGAGGTCACTAAAGAAATAAATACACTGTGTGTCAATTTATAAAATGTACATATTACCTCCAGCAGTAAGAGAGGAGAAACTAACAACTTGGCATAACAGATTAATCATTAACTTAACAAGAGATTCCTTCTCTGCGATCGAAGAGAAATCCAAAACGTAACATGAGAATGAAATTAACCGATGAATAATGGCGAGTAAAGATGAATAATTGCAAGATAATGCTCGCACTGAACATGCTAATCAAAAATTGAACCGCAGCTTATTCATTAAACAGAGAACTGATGTCAGTTCGTCTCTCTCTCTCTCTCTCTCTCTCTCTCTCTCTCTCTCTCTCTCTCTCTCTCTCTCTCTCTCACTTAAATGTCATGAATAGTTAATTAATGAATAATTACTGACAAAAAGTAGTAACATCGAATCGTCAAATAATTTTCAACGAGTGTATGCGACCCGTCAAAAAATACGGCTATATAATTAGATACATATACACATACATGCATGCGCTCCACCAGTCACAAGGGTATGATTGCTCCCTCTACCCCTACCCGAGGGACAGGGAGAGGTGAACCTGACCGAAAAGAAATATATATATATATATCTATATATATATTATATATATATATATTATATATATATATATATATATATTATAGCCAGACACTTGCTCGTTACTATATTAGACAGATGTGATTACTTTAACAAAATACAAAGCTCTAAAACATTCAAAGGACCATTGCATCAATGGCTAATAACGAAATGTAGCTTCAACAGTTTCAACAAAGGATGATGGAATCT
>NC_090738.1:26664479-26679479 GCF_036898095.1 Palaemon carinicauda | reverse complement strand
TTCTAAATATAGAATTGCTCTACCTATGGAAAAAAAAAATCCCATTAGTGAATCTATCTGGAATAATCAGATGAACTTGTTACTTAGGATTCCAGGATTCCCTAACAGTTTTATATTCCCAAGGTACAGTAAATTCGATAAAAAGAATTATTTGCAGCTTAATATTTAAAAGCATTAAATTTGTGTGTGTTAATGACAAAACTGAAGTGAAATAATAAATATAATAAATTCTTACTGTAGATAAAATTATACACAAGTACATGCACACAAATTCTTGAAACCTTTGTGAGAGAGAGAGAGAGAGAGAGAGAGAGAGAGAGAGAGAGAAGAGAGAGAGAGAGAGAGAGAGAGAGAGAGAGAAGGGTCAGAGGGGAACTAAGCATTGGTATGCAAAGGAAACTTTAACTGTCAAGTACTGAATGCTGAAATCTAACTGTTTTACTGTTTTACTTCACCATTTCTCTTTTTTTTGCGATGAGCGAATGAAAATGAAACGTCTGATTATTGCAAAATAAAAGATCAATACAATATCTGTAACTGTAATAATTTTTGTTTGTTTTAGCTAATAAATAAGTATCGTTTTTATTTTAAGCCATTTCCACTCATGGGCTGAAACACGGATGAGTTCTCTGTGCATAAAACTTCCAAAACAATTGCTGCAGTATTCACATACATACAAGGATTATATATATATATATATATATATATATATATATACATATATATATATACATATATATATGTATATATATATGTACATATATATATATATATATATATATATATATATATATATATATTTATTAGACAGATCGCTGGAACGTGTGATGTCTCAAGATAACAGCTGGCCGGGAGGAAAAAAGGAAAAACGAAGAATTGACCAAGCGCTTTCGTGTTATTATTACACCTCCTTGAGGAAGTGTAACAATAACACGAAAGCGCTTGGTCAACTCCTGTTTCCCTTTCTCCTCCCGACCTGCTGTCATATATATATATATATATATATATATATATATATATATATATTTATATATATATATATATATATATATATATATATAAATATATATAAATTTATATGTACACATATATATGTATATATATACATATATATGTATATATATAAATATATAAGAGAGAGAGAGAGAGAGAGAGAGAGAGAGAGAGAGAGAGAGAGAGAGAGAGAGAGAGAGAGAGAGAGAGAGAGAATAATGCGAATACTTAATAACCATTGGTATAATTCTCTGAATTATACAATGGTTTCAATGAGCGTAAAAAACGTTATCTGAATTTCTATTAAAATAAACAACTATAAAAAGCAGACATGAATATAAAATGAAGGTTTATCTAAATTTTAATCATTCAAGAAAGGACATCAAGGGGTGGCAAGCCCATCAATATTTAGTAGCAGTTTTTGTCAATTTCATCCATGATGATAATAAATTCACAAGAGTAAATTATATATAGAAAATATACCACAATATCTGTAACACCTTCTTCGGCTGTCATAAAGAACGTCATGTTCAGAAATGCACTTTTTTTTTTTTTTTTAAGTGAACAGTGAGAGAACATATAGTCATATCTCGATTAAGTATGCAGCAATAATCAGTTCATATCGATGGAGAAATTGTCCATATTAACGACACAGTGAAGGAAAGCATTTATGTATGAAGAGCAACCTCGGACAGTGAAGTCTTGTAACATATTTCATATTATGAACATTAGGCAATTAATAATATTGTGATACAAATACTATAAATAAAAATGAAAGCTTTATACGCCATGACAACGCCATGTCAATAATTGAGTTATGCTTTAAATTTCAAAGGGTATTTCTTAGTCTCCAGTCTCTACAGAAGAATAAAAGTAATTAGAAATATAAAAATCAACAGAAGAATAGTGAAAGACTTGGAAGAAAGAGGGAAAAATGTATCTTAAATCATCTAATACGTAAGCTAAAAGAAGCAAAAACTCCAGAAATGCTCTAGTATTTAGAATAATTTCGTGAAAAACTAGGCAAACGCTATTACAAATTCCCTAGATCAGCTTATACATATCTATCTTAAAAAACACATTCAAACAAAGAAATTATTGACAAAATACTTCTTACAAAATTATATTATTGTCATATCAATAAATAGCGTCGTAAAATAACACTAGCTGTCACTTAATTAAATGAGTTTCCTTCAATAGAAAAAAAAATAATAATACCAATGCAGCTTTCTTTAAAACTTTTTGCTTATGAATATTCAAAATGTATTATTTTATTCCTGAATGCACCAAATGATCATTGTCTCTGACGCTTTAAAAACTACAGTATTTATAAAAAATACATATAAATGTTTACACATTACAATACCAGTATTTCTCCCATAAATAAAATCTATAGATACCAATAAAGGTTATGAAAATTCCCCTCTCAAGAGAGAGAGAGAGAGAGAGAGAGAGAGAGAGAGAGAGAGAGAGAGAGAGAGAGAGAGAGAGAGAGAGAGAGAGGTTTTATAGGGATAGAACTTATAATGGATAACAAAACAATTAAGTCAGTGACTGAAAAAATTAAGGCAGATAATCTTCAGCAATTTTTGAATGAAGACTCAGTGAAGACTCAATCAGTAGTAACTGGGTTAAATCGACAAGACTGTGCGACGTGTTTGTTAGGTAATAACAGAGGCCAAGTGAACGCAAGTAAATCATATTCAATATATAGCGAGCTTATATACAAGCAGTTGAGATCAAGAATGTCAAAAAAATTCAAACAATCTAGAACATGCGATGGCAAGCTTAAACAGGTTGTTTTAATATCAGTGCAAGAGAGAGAGAGAGAGAGAGAGAGAGAGAGATGAAAAGAAAGCAATAACATTACATTGTATGAAACACGTGCGGTACAAGACTGATGCTCTGAAAGAGTGGCGTAAAACGCAGACTGACAGGTTAGTATTCGTTCTTAATTAATATTGTACAGCTGGGAATATTAGTTTAACCGTAATGGTAATGCTACAGAGTGGATCACATACTATATATATATATATATATATATATATATATATATGTATATGTATATGTATATGTATATATATATATATATATATATATTATATATATACTATATATATATACTATATATATATATATATATTATATATATATATATATATATATATAAGGGTATATATATACACACATATATATATATATATGTATATAAGGGTATATATATATATATATATATATATATATATATATATATATAACAAATGCAGCCGTTTCTAGTAAATTGCAAGACAAAATCCTCAAATATGTCTTCATTTATATCTGGGTTTAGAGAGAGAGAGAGAGAGAGAGAGAGAGAGAGAGAGAGAGAGAGAGAGAGAGAGAGAGAGAGAGCAGCCAATTATCATCACTAAGTAATCAAAATATCATCCTTCAAAAATGGAGATGACTCGACAACTAATCATAGATTACGATCACTATTTGACTATGAATATGAATGTCAATAATTGCAGCTTCAAACGAACACTTGACTGATAACAAGTGTGCATGGTAATAGAAAAGGATATAATTTACCTATTTGCATAAACACACACACACATATGAATCCCGTTTTGTTTGCATATACAGGTATAATGTATATACAGCATATATATATATATATATATATATATATATATATATATATATATATACATTCATTTATATATAATCACATAAATATTATATATATATATATATATATATATATATATATATATATATATATATATAGTCTGCAACATAGCCCTCCCTTTGGATTTCCAGCATTACTCCCTTTTCCCTTTAATCTAAAATGTCTCCAGATTAATGCAATATTCAAACCAGAACAGCTAAACCGCAAATGAATCATCAACCCCAGCTCATAAACGGAAAACTTTCATAAGTATCTTCATATAACAGTACAAAAAGTTCATCAGCTGCTTCACGATATATCTACTGTGGCACACTGAGCCATTCACCCCTAGCTCGTATCTTGCACGCACTCTAATTATACCTGGATACTACAGCCATACTCTTTTAATACTTCTTTTAATTAGTTTATCTACCTCTTTCTGGGTCTTATTTTCATCAACAGTTCGTCTTCTATTCATTCCATGATGCAAACCTTCTCAAATTTTTCTGACCTGTCCTTTCAGTAGCAGAACCTTTCAATCACTTTTATTCACTTTAATAATTATATATATATATATATATATATATATATATATATATATATATATATATACAGTCTATATATAAATATATATATATATATATATATATATATATAAATATATATATATATATATATATATATATATATATATATATATAATGTTCCTCGTCAACATACACAATGAAAACGTCTATTTAAACATCTTCAACCTTTTTTCTTTCAATTGTGTTCTATAATCACTGTTACCTTTCTTGTTTCACCTGTTCTGTGACCCATTTCTTCTCTCATCCTACCATCAATCTTTATCTTCGTTCTCACCGTAACCCCTGCCCTGATCCCTATATCAAGGGGTTAGTTGCCTGCTATATCCTCTCCAATGCCTTATATCAAAGGCATCCTCTTCCACAAAACTTCTCTCCATATCATTCTTCACCTTATCTCGCCATATAATTCTCTGCCTCCCTCTCGATCTTCTCCCCATAACAGGATCTTCCAAAGCCTTTCTCACTCATCCCCACCACTCATCCTCAACACGCGCCCATCATTCATTATATTTACTTCCAAATGCCTCCATAATTCATTCACTTTAATTCTTCCATCTACCTAAATTACATTACTTTTTCTCACCCTTGGTATCAACAGACTCCTTAAGGTTTTTGAAGTCCCAATCAGTAATGTATTATTTGCAATCACCAACCACAACTATGCTATGTTACTGATAATTTTCTTATCCAAAACACTCTCTATTTCTTATCTCTCAATTCGATCTTCTGTACTCTGTCAGTAAAGATAATAAAAGCCAAGGAGACAAAAAACACCCTTATCTTATACTATTCCAAATAAGGATGTCCATTGTCTACATATTAAAAAAAATATTTGTTTCCCTGAAATAAACATATGATCGTTATCAAAAACTTATCTTTTATACAATACAATCTCAATATATCCACATCTGGCAAATGATTCTGGAAAAAGCTTTTTCTAGGTACATGTAAGCCTATGCCATTTTCAGTTTTTAAACTTTTACTTTAAAATTTCACACCCGACTCTTTCATAGGAAGCACTTGATCTATACAATATCTTCCTTATCTAAATCTGCAACGCACTTCCCCAAAGCAATATTTCAGTAATTATCATTACAACCCTAATTAAACGCTGCCATATACCTTTCCTGGTCAACGAGAAAAAAAAAAAAAAAAAACTTTAACACCACCACCTCTCTATCACATCACCTCATTATAATCCAGACAATTCTTCACGTCTTTTCTAGTTCAGCCTCCTTGCATTATATAAAAAAAAAAATCCCTACAAGGGAATCATATACCAACTCATCTACTCTTTTACCATCCACCTCATCCTCTCTTTTATCATCTACCACCAACAAATCAACATTCTATATCGATTCAAGACTGAATTCACTTAAGAAAGCATTGCTCCAGTTGCATCTTTTATTTTGAAATTCATTTGTTCATTGACCTTTCTCTCGACATTTACTTCGCGGTAAAAAAGATTTTTTTCTCTCTAAAGTTCTTACCCACCTTCTTCATTGAATTTTTATCATATGCATCTTTTTTCTCGTCCATTTTCTTCCCTAAAACCTAATGCATCCTACCGCTAGAGAGTTATGGAGTCTTTCGACTGGCCAGATAGTACTACATTGGATCTTTCTCTCTAGTTACGGTTCACTTTTCTTTGCCTACAACACACTGAATAGTCTCGCCTATTCTTTACATATTCTCCTCTCTCCTTATATACCTGACAACACTGAGATTACCAAATAATTCTTCTTCCCGCAAGGGGTTACTGCACTGTAATTGTTCAGTGGCCACTTTCCTCTTGGTAAGAGTAGAAGAGACTTTTTAGATATGGTAAGCAGCTCTTCTAGGAGGAGGCAACTCCAAAATCAAACCATTGTTCTCTGGTCTTGGGTGGTACCATAGCCTCTGTACCATGGACCTCCACTGTCATGGGTTAGAGTTCTCTTGCTTGGGGGTACACTCGAGCACACTATTCTACCTTATTTCTCTTTCTCTTGTTTTGTTAGTTTTCATAGTTTATATATGAGATATTTGAATTTGTTTTGTTAAAGTTTTCATAGTTTATATAGGAGATATTTGAATTTGGTTACTGTTCTTAAAATATTTTATTTTTCCTTGTTTCCTTTCCTCACTGGGGTCCAACAGGGAAAATAGCCCAATGAGGAAAGGAAACGAGGAAAATCAAAATATTTTAAGAACAGTAACAACATTCAAATAAATATCTATATAAACAATAAAAACTTTAACAAAACAAATGGAAGAGAAATAAGGTAGGATAGTGTGCCCGACTGTACCCTAAAGCAAGAGAACTCTAACCAAAGACAGTGGAAGACCATGGTACATAGGCTACGGCACTACCCAAGACTAGAGAACAATGGTTTGATTTTGGAGTGTCCTAGAAGGGCTGCTTACCATAACTAAAGCGATTCTTCTACCCTTACCTAGAGTAAAGAGGCCACTGAACAATGACTTAATAACCTAAGATTAAAAAAATAGATGTTAATAAATACCTTAGTAATGAAACGTTTAAAATTTAATATATCATTTGAAAAAGAGTAAGAAGGCTAGCTTCCTGACACACACTGTTAAAAACTCATTGTACCTCTGTTAATGTAAATGGTGAATTAGGTACCCTGGTAGCTGTACGACTATGATGGAAACAACATGGGTTTAGCTACCTCATCCTGAAGACTTACTGAGAACTTTAATGGAAATACTTTCTTGCGCCATCAACTATAAAGGTTAAAAAGGCGTGGAAGCGTGATGCTACAGATCACACCATGATGCCCTTAAAAACAGATACTCACACAGACACATATATGTGCATGCACTTGTTTATGTACAAAATACCGCTAATTCGTTTTTATCTTTCGTACACAATATCTATTAATGTCAGTAGTATTAATTGAAGATACCATTGATATTAAACACTTGTCATCATAAAATCTCTTTTCCTTAAGGCAACATGTTAATGAAAATAGTAAATGCATGGCAATATTTTCATGAGCTGTTTGGGGGTAAAATTCATAGGAATAGTGTTACGATCATACAATTGTTACAGGTTCTTCAAATAATTCAGTAATTCAAATGTGGGAAAAGAATATAAAAAGATTGTCGCATAAAAAAAGGAAAAAAGAAATTACACGTTTATTCATAAACGTATTTAAAAGAAATATTAAATTTCAAGGTTACTTCTTTACGCTCCATGACAAATCAAAAGTATTTAAAATATTTATTCAAAAGGGGAACAGGCTGGAAAGTAGAACGATATTCATATATGAAAAGTTGGCGAGGTGTTTTCAGCTGTTGGTTCGGCGGTGACTTACGGCTTAAAAACGCCGCAGAAGGCGGCTGAAGTTGACAGGATGACTTCGGGCTCGTAGACGTCACAGAAGGGGTGGTCCCAAGATGGGACAGCAAATGTTTTCTCCCAGATTTCGGAGGTTGTGCAAGGGGGGGGGGGGGGGGGGAGGCAGGCAGGCTGCACACAGTGTTTGGCCGTTGGCTACTTCTCGTCACAGAAGTTGTGGTGGCCTAATGGAAAAGACCTTGCCTGGCGTTCTGCTGCATGGAGAACGAGTCCCGCTCAAACATGATAGTTTCCTGTAGTGTCTGAAACCTCACCATCCTTGAGCTAAAGATGATGGACCCTATAGGTTTACCTACTGATTCATCAGCAGCCATTACCTGGTTCTCCCTGGTCTTAGCTCGGGCGCTGATCATATATATATATATATATATATATATATATATATATATATATATATATATATATATATATATATATATATGGTCAGTCTCTAGGGTATTGTCCTGCTAGGGCATTGTCAGTGTGTCTTGCCTCTGCTATTCATGATTGACCTTTAAACCTTCAAACAAGCAAGAAAGAGTACCTGCTTCTCTTCGTATAGTTATAGGACATGACAAGATTCTGGAGACAAGTGTTTGTCACATGAATGGGAGAATCCTCGCTCTGTCCGAACTATGGTTTTCTTATCTTGCTCCTATCTCGTCAAAATAGTCTCTTCTGGAAGCTTATATACCCATGTATGGGTGGAGCTAATTACGATGGGCAGTTGTCAGTTCCATATAAGGAGTTTTTTATATTCTGCATTCTGACTGGTTTCCGTAAAAACGCCCACTTCGGTCATCCCATAGAAGCTTCTTGAACTTTTTATGCAATATAGACCTACAGTACACTCCTACAGTAATACATACATACATACATATACCAAAGGCACTTCCCCCAATTTTGGGGGGTAGCCGACAACAACAAGAAACAAAACAAAAAGGGGACCTCTACTCTCTACGTTCCTCCAGCCTAACCAGGGACTCAGCCGAGTTCAGCTGGTACTGCTAGGGTGCCACAGCCCAACCTCCCACATTTCCACCACAGATGAAGCTTCATACTGCTGAGTCCCCTACTGCTGCTACCTCCGCGGTCATCTAAGGCACCGGAGGAAGCAGCAGGGCCTACCGGAACTGCGTCACAATCGCTCGCCATTCATTCCTATTTCTAGCACGCTCTCTTGCCTCTCTCACATCTATCCTCCTATCACCCAGAGCTTTCTTCACACCATCCATCCACCCAAACCTTGGCCTTCCTCTTGTACTTCTCCCATCAACTCTTGCATTCATCACCTTCTTTAGCAGACAGCTATTTTCCATTCTCTCAACATGGCCAAACCACCTCAACACATTCATATCCACTCTAGCCGCTAACTCATTTCTTACACCTGTTCTCACCCTCACCACTTCGTTCCTAACCCTATCTACTCGAGATACACCAGCCATACTCCTCAGACACTTCATCTCAAACACATTCAATTTCTGTCTCTCCATCACTTTCATTCCCCACAACTCCGATCCATACATCACAGTTGGTACAATCACTTTCTCATAAAAAACTCTCTTTACATTCATGCCCAATCCTCTATTTTTTACTACTCCCTTAACTGCCCCCAACACTTTGCAACCTTCATTCACTCTCTGACGTACATCTGCTTCCACTCCACCATTTGCTGCAACAACAGACCCCAAGTACTTAAACTGATCCACCTCCTCAAGTAACTCTCCATTCAACATGACATTCAACCTTGCACCACCTTCCCTTCTCGTACATCTCATAACCTTACTCTTACCCACATTAACTCTCAACTTCCTTCTCTCACACACCCTTCCAAATTCTGTCACTAGTCGGTCAAGCTTCTCTTCTGTGTCTGCTACCAGTACAGTATCATCCGCAAACAACAACTGATTTACCTCCCATTCATGATCATTCTCGCCTACCAGTTTTAATCCTCGTCCAAGCACTCTAGCATTCACCTCTCTCACCACTCCATCAACATACAAGTTAAACAACCACGGCGACATCACACATCCCTGTCTCAGCCCCACTCTCACCGGAAACCAATCGCTCACCTCATTTCCTATTCTAACACATGCTTTACTACCTGTGTAGAAACTTTTCACTGCTTGCAACAACCTTCCACCAACTCCATATAACCTCATCACATTCCACATTGCTTCCCTATCAACTCTATCATATGCTTTCTCCAGATCCATAAACGCAACATACACCTCCTTACCTTTTGCTAAATATTTCTCGCATATCTGCCTAACTGTAAAAATCTGATTCATACAACCCCTACCTCTTCTAAAACCACCCTGTACTTCCAAGATTGCATTCTCTGTTTTATCCTTAATCCTATTAATCAGTATTCTACCATACACTTTTCCAACTACACTCAACAAACTAATACCTCTTGAATTACAACACTCATGCACATCTCCCTTACCCTTATATAGTGGTACAATACATGCACAGACCCAATCTACTGGTACCATTGACAACACAAAACACACATTAAACAATCTCACCAACCATTCAAGTACAGTCACACCCCCTTCCTTCAACATCTCAGCTTTTACACCATCCATACCCGATGCTTTTCCTACTCTCGTTTCATCTAGTGCTCTCCTCACTTCCTCTATTGTAATCTCTCTCTCATTCTCATCTCCCATCACTGGCACCTCAACACCTGGAACCGCAATTATATCTGCCTCCCTATCATCCTCAACCTTCAGCAAACTTTCAAAATATTCCGCCCACCTTTTCCTTACCTCCTCTCCTTTTAACAACCTTCCATTTCCATCTTTCACTGTCTCTTCAATTCTTCCGCCGGCCTTCCTTACTCTCTTCACTTCTTTCCAAAACTTCTTCTTATTCTCTTCATATGACTGACCCAGTCCCTGACCCCACCTCAGGTCAGCTGCCCTCCTTGCCTCACGTACCTTGCGCTTTACTTCCACCTTTTTCTCTCTATATTTTTCATACTTCTCTATACTATTACTCTGCAGCCATTCTTCAAAAGCCCTCTTTTTCTCTTCCACTTTTACCTTCACTCCTTCATTCCACCATTCACTGCCCTTCCTCATGCTGCCTCCAACAACCTTCTTGCCACATACATCACTTGCAATCCCAACAAAATTTTCTTTTGCTAACTTCCACTCCTCCTCTAAATTTCCAGTTTCTCTTACTCTCACCTCGTCATATGCCATTTTCAACCTTTCCTGATATTTACTTTTTACCCCCGGTTTTATTAGCTCTTCAACCCTCACTAGCTCCCTTTTACACCCACCTACTCTATTCCCCCCACTCTTTTGCTACAACCAATTTTCCTTCCACCAAAAAATGATCAGACATACCGTTAGCCATACCCCTAAACACGTGCACGTCTTTCAATCTTCCAAACATTCTTTTTGTTATCAACACATAATCCATTAATGCCCTTTCTACTACTCTTCCATTTGCCACTCTTACCCATGTATACTTATTCTTATCTTTCTTTTTAAAAAAGCTAGCACTTATTACCATCTCTTGTTCAACACACATATCTACCAGTCTCTCACCACTCTCATTTTCACCTGGTACGCCATATTTCCCAATGACACCTTCTACCTCTCCAGCACCCACTCTAGCATTTAAGTCACCCATAACAACCACATAATTCCTTCTACCCAGTCCTTCTACACACCTAGTTAATTCACTCCAGAACTCATTCCGCTCTTCTTCACTTTTCTCACTACCTGGCCCATACGCACTGACAAACGCCCAACATTCCCTACCCAACCTAACCCTTACCCACATTAACCTAGATGATATCTCCTTCCATTCCACTACTTTACCTGTCATCCATTCACTCAACAATAAAGCCACACCCTCTCTCGCTCTTCCCCTTTCAATCCCAGACACTCTACCAGACATTTCACCAAACATCACTTCACCCTTTCCTTTCATCTTTGTCTCACACAAGGCCAATACATCCATCCTTCTACTTCTAAACATACTTCCAATCTCACATCTTTTACTCTCTATCGTACTACATCCACGCACATTCAAACACCCAAAAACTAGAGTGCGGGGAGCAGTCACTCTCCCCCCAGCTCCATCTCTTTGTTGCTGTCTCACAGGATACTTTTACAGGAGAGAGGGTTCCCAGCCCCCTCGTCCCGTCCCTACAGTAATGTTACCCGTATATACGTTGCGTGGCACGAGACGCCCCGTGACGGCATTTTCCTAAAATGGGGATTTTCATCGAGGCTCAGTTTATTCCCGAAGGGCTAACTACAGTAATCAAGGTGAGGGCATCTTTGACCAAACACTAAATGAATGCCTTCTCGCTGCAGATACTCTTAGAAAAGTGATACGGTTTTCCTATTTGAATGTATTCTTTCTATATTATTGCATCCACTCATGACACAATCACTATAATAATAATTAAAAAAAGCATTTACAGTGATCTAATCTCGGCAAGTCTTGGCAAAAGGACTGCCTTATGAGGCAAGGCACGCATGCATTCGTGACATGCAGACTTAAACTTGTTTATTTACCCATATTTTTAAGGACATTCAAATACGGAACTATTTCAGAATAGAGATAGAACATTTACAACTGGATGTCCCTATCATAATTAACAGGGTCTTCAATTGTAATTTCTTTTATGTAGTATACTTGCAGTAATGTACCATACACATTAATGTACCTTGTTCTCTAGATTTTAATCGTAATTTAATGGTGTTAAACTACAATTGGTATACAGTTAAAAATAATTTTTTTCATTCTTTATATTGAATAAACATAAGGTACCTAACCAATTCAAAAGAATGCCAAGGGCAAAAACTTAAGAGGACGTAACTAAATTACTGCAAACATTTGCATAAACTGGAGAGAGAGAGAGAGAGAGAGAGAGAGAGAGGAGAGAGAGAGAGAGGAGAGAGAGAGAGAGAGAGAGAGAGAGATAGAGAGCGTCAAGTGGTTTACAATCATTTTAGGCAAGTATCATTGCTTATCCGCTTTGACCAGACTGACACGCGACCGAACCGTCCATCACTGACAAAATGAAATATGTAAAGGACTTGAACTTTGAAAACCTGACACATATAATAGCAAGGGGTCGGAGGTACAAAACATACACAGGCACAGGTGATGATCTTCGGTTTTTACATCAAACGAACGAAATTTTATGAAAACGTCGAGGCAGTGACACAAAAGACATGATGAATCCACTCACTTAGTTCTCTCTCTCTCTCTCTCTCTCTCTCTCTCCTCTCTCTCTCTCTCTCTCTCTCTCTCTCTCTCTCTCTCTCCACGGTTATTGGACACAATTGCTTAATATTTAAACCTCTGCAGATGAAAACATCGAGATAGTGACACAAAAGGCATATGATGATGAATCCACAAACTCAGTTCTCTCTCTCTCTCTCTCTCTCTCTCTCTCTCTCTCTCTCTCTCTCTCTCTGCGGTTATTGGGTTAAATTTCTTAATATTTAAACCTCTGCGGATGTAAAACATACAATTTGGTCACACGACATGAGGCGAAGGTAAATATTAAATCCATGCAAAGTACTGGTAAAAACATGGAAGCTAAAACAAATGGATTTAATCATTGTGTGAGTTACTTCGATTCCTCTGAATTCATGAACGCATGTTTGTTAAATATACACATATCTTAAATTAAAGAAGGGAAGTCTAACCTTATTTAAAGTTTTATTTGGAAGATCTAAATTTGCAACGACTAGAAGGGGAAGAAAAAGACAGACAGATGATTCCTAAATTTATTTTTGGAAAGGCAGAAAGTCCCTAATATAAACGAAACGTAAACGTTAATAAAGTACTTCGATTAGTTATGGAAAGCGTTACCTCGTAAATAAGAAGAAATAAAATTATATTTTTAATCAAAAACTCCCCACCTTTAACAATAACAGCTAGTGAGGGTCACAATAAAACCGCAAATGCATTCATTTCCTTCTTTAGTGTCAGCAGACGGGGGAAGAGCGGAAACCAGCGGTGAGCAAATATTGATTCAAATGAAAACCCGCTTCTACTGTTACTGATAACATTTTTGCTACTATCTCTGTTGTACTATTGTTATTTCCTTTCTTTTACAAGTTTTTTCTTTAATTATAATTCCCTACTACTATTACTACAAATAATAATACTACTGAAACACTAGTTTTTCAATTAGCAACTCCCCTACCTAATGGAGCTATAGAGTTCTACCAGCGTTCGACTTCCATTACATATTTCTTTACCCTTTTAAAATGCCATAAACATTGCCGTCTTACCATCCAAACGTATTAGGCTACCAAACAACATACAAAAGAATATAAGTATTAAAAGAAGCTACACATAAGCATTAAAATATCGAAAGCTTTCATACTTACAGTGAATTACCAAAGCGTAATACTCGGTGCCTGTGTCAAGGCTGTTAAAAACCATTCATTATAAGGGAGCTTTGCACGAAAGCAAGAGAGAGAGAGAGAGAGAGAGAGAGAGAGAGAGAGAGAGAGAGAGAGAGAGAGAGAGATTTTAGTTCTTCAACAACTTCACAACTTTGAAGTCTTCACTTAAAGATTAACAGGGGGCCAATTCAAAACACATTGGTGAAGGTGGTTCCTTCCGAAACAACGCTCAATGTACGCCACGTCGGGGATATGGCATGTGCATGAATATGCGTGCGCTTGTGTGCGCGTATGTGTGCGTATGCAGGAGCAAGTCCTGAATCAATAAAGAGGCCTTGCTGCTTATTGAGACGTTACCCTTCGAAGTTTGTGAGTTGAATACTTAACGAACTGACATTTTGCAAAACCCGGGATTTTGCTATTCAAATATTTAAGAGACGAAGCAAAGGGATACAAAATCATCCGCGAGTACTTTTCCCCATGAATAACTGAATGACAGCAAATGAAGAGAGAGAGAGAGAGAGAGAGAGAGAGAGAGAGAGAGAGAGGAGAGAGAGAGGAGAGAGAGAGAGAGAGAGAGATTTACCATTCCCATAGCTCTAATTTTCAAAGATGCGCAGATTCTATCCTGTAATGAATCAGCTTAAAATAAGTGCGGGCGTTGTTCTTTTTGTTGGTTCAGATTGCCTGATCCTTGCGGCCAAGCACGGGCTCTTGAAATTCTGCAGTCCGTAGGTGTTGAGTTGCGGACATTGTACAGCATATATCGTAAAGTCTATGATTTGATACATATTCTAGCACTGACGAATCAAAGCCTCTTCAGGATGGGCTGTTTAAGTAAGAATATCAAGGAACAACAATCGGTGAAAAAAAAAGAGAAAATGCTTGCCAGGGTGAGAGAGGTGTCGAGCACAAATGGCCTCGCTACACAAAAAAGCACAAAAGTAGATTAGTATGTATTGGAGTTGACGTGCTGCTCATGAGATGTTTATTCAAGAGGACTAAGTGGTTGGTATTATGTTATTTTCTGAA
>NC_090738.1:26634479-26654479 GCF_036898095.1 Palaemon carinicauda | reverse complement strand
TAATAATAATAATAATAATAACAATAATAAATGAAATTTCTCTTGAAATACGATAATCACTCTTAATAATAATAATAATAATAATAATAATAATAATAATAATAATAAGTGGAATTTCTCTTGAAATACAAAAATAACTTTCAATAAAATTCCTTTTAATAATAATAATAATAATAATAATAATAATAATAATAATAATAATAATAATAATAATAATAATAATAATAATAATAATAATAAAGAGCATTCGCAGCTATGCATTTAGAAAACTTTAAAATCCGTTCGAGAAAGAACACAGCAAGCAATTTGCACGATATATTCATATTCACACGTAGGAGAATTAGCTGTTCCTCCTCAGTAAATACAATGCTTCAATGGCAAGGATTTCCTTACTTAATATATCATCTCTGACGTCGTTAAGCGACATAACACGAATTACAAAGAGATAAAAAATATGAATAGGGAGCAATGTAGCGCTATTCGCTAGCAATCGTTAAAGCTATCTTTAAGGTTCTGAAGGCGTTGATTCATTGAAGGATTTTCTGCATTCATGATTCTAATGTTTCTGCGCTTTTCCCAGTCACGAAGACGTTGTCATCCAAAATGTAGAATGTTTAAATTTAAGTAAACTTCACAGCTTTTCTCCAACTTTATTATAAATTACTTGTTAATACGAAATGTATTGGCGTGCTGTACTTCTTGATTCTCATAATCATTGATCTTTGCCTCTGTCTTCGTCTTTTTCTCCTCTTTCTCTCACTAATCTTTGATTAAAGTAAAGAAAGTTCTGAAAGTCCCCAAACTTAAAAAGTCAATTCGAAGTCCTTCCCTCATGAAACGCAAGTTCCATGAACACCATTAGTTCAACGTCCAAGTGTATTGCCAAGACATGTTAAAAATTTCTACCCGAACGTTATTTATTACATTTCGTATTTTCTTATTTATGCCTGCTTACATTACAGGAGTCCTGAGTTAAAGCGTTGGGTGAGAAATGGGCGTCCATTGACCGTGACAAGCGGAATGGAAGCGACCGCTGGATATAACTTATTCTCATTACATTTGACGCGGCACTGAATGTGTCACAATACTTACACGTTACGATTCTCGCATTGATAAGCAATAATCGTAAAAAAAGAGGGTCCATTTTCTCTCGAGTATTTAAACAAAGAGTAACTTGACCCACAGTCATGTTGTTAATGGGATTGGACGAGGAGCAAGTGGTCGGATGCAATCGTTTATTGATATTTCATATTACGCGAGTGTCAAGTAATGGAGGCCAATTCACAGACTCAATTCATAAACATTCTGTTTGGCATTGACAGAGTTTCATGCAAGTGGAGAGAGAGAGAGATAGAGAGAGAGAGAGAGAGAGAGAGAGAGAGAGAGAGAGAGAGAGAGAGAGATTCACAGACTACATTCATAAACATTGTTTGGCATTGACAGAGTTTCAGAGAGAGAGAGAGAGAGAGAGAGAGAGAGAGAGAGAGAGAGAGAGAGAGATTCACGGACTCCATTCATAAACATCCTGTTTGGCATTATCAGTTTCAACGAGAGAGAGAGAGAGAGAGAGAGAGAGAGAGAGAGAGAGAGAGAGAGAGAGAGATGTCCCTCGAGACAACAATGAAAGATAAACCAAAACGAACATAGAAAAAGTGACTGGTAATACAAGTTAAATCGATCAATAAAAGTTCCCCTAACCAGCAGTTGAACCATTTCTCTACAGGGCTCTTAAGAGAATCTATTCCTATCTTCGTTTTATCTCAGAGCGAGTGCTTGCGAGCGATCTCAGTCGTACAGACTTATCATGACATTTTCATAATTTGTAGAAAATAACTGTTATAAGTCACGCAACTGCTCCATTGAAGGAAATATATCATGAGGACTTAGTATTGAACGAGAGAGAGAGAGAGAGAGAGAGAGAGAGAGAGAGAGAGAGAGAGAGAGAGAGTGAGAGAGATTTGTGCTCGCTATATACGATTCAGGTCCTCTACTTTTTGTAACGACTTCTTATGGTAATAAAGAACAATAATTAATACCTCTGGTAATCTAAAGCCGTGTGTCATCAAAAAGGAACCTTTTGGAAACTTTTAAACTCTCAATGAACATGTACAAATACAAATAGATAGTGCATGTATGTATGTATGTATGTATACATATATATATATATATATATATATATATATATAAACATATATATATATATATGTATAGATAATATATACATATATCATATATACATAGTTTAATGAGCACACATATATATGTCTGTACTACATACAGTCACATCTGTACTCACGCACATAAGCAAAACCGCCTGAGTGCGTGTGCCAGAGGAAATAAAGTATCTATTGCATTTTCCATTGATATAGCCAATAGTCATCGTTAATTCCATGGCACATTCAGTTGAGAAATCTATATGCTGATAAATCGATGCAGTTTGAGTGAAAACAAATGGTATTGCTTCTATAAACAATTCAAAAGTTAACAATTTCCTTTTTTTTTTTTTTTATCGATGGTAGTGACAACGACATGGTTTCTCAATTAAATCTATGAATTTATTGTGATCTTTAATCATACATTCGAGGTGACATGATTCGTAGGCAAGACTCAGATGGTGATTGTTATCATGACGTCATGAATTGATTGTATCAAATGAAAGAAATTATAGTTTCAAACAATCTTGAATTGAATGATTGAAGGAAAACTGTTTCGATGTTTTATGGAAATTGATTGTAGCTCTATTTAAAGTTAAATGTATTATCGTCAATGAATCAACAGAATTTAGAAATAATTTAATTGTATCTAGAATAAATAAACTGAATATAAGGAAAAATTTCAGACATTCTAATTTACACCTAACTTCACGCCTCTGGGGCGAAGATGTCCTTCTCCAAGGCGTATTAAAAAAGGAGAAAAGGAAAATGAAAAGAGAATAACAGTACTTAACTGTGCTAGTTAAATATAAATATGCTAGTAACACATAACTATATTACTGTATTGTAATAACATATAACTATGTTAGCAACACATAACTATGCTCGTAACATATAACTATGCTTGTAACACAAAACTATACTGGCAACACATTACGCTAGTTATTAAAACTATACTAATAACACATAACTATGCTGGTAACACAAAACTATGCTGGTAACACATAACTATGCTAGTAACACAAAACTATGCTGGTAACACATAACTATGCTGGTAACACAAAACTATGTTGGTAACACATAACTATGCTGGTGACACAAAACTATGCTGGTAACGCAAAACCATGCTAATAACACATAACTATGCTGTTAACACAAAATTATGTTGGTAACACATAACTATGCTAATAACACAAAACTATCCTGGTAACTCGTAACTATGCTGGTAACATAAAACTGGCTGGTAACACATAACAATGCTGGTAACGCAAAACCATGCTAAAAACACATAACTATGCTGGTAACACATAACTATGCTAGTAACGTAAAACCATGCTAATAACACATAACTATGCTGGTAACACAAAACTATGCTGGTACCGTAAAACCATGCTAATAACACATAACTATGCTGGTAACGTAAAACCATGCTAATAACACATAACTATGCTGGTAACGTAAAACCAAGCTAATAACACATAACCATACTGGTAATGTAAAACCATGCTAATAACACATAACTATGCTGGTAACGTAAAACCAAGCTAATAACACATAACTATGCTGGTAACGTAAAACCATGCTAATAACACATAACTATGCTGGTAACACAAAACTATGCTGGTACCGTAAAACCATGCTAATAACACATAACTATGCTGGTAACGTAAAACCAAGCTAATAACACATAACCATACTGGTAATGTAAAACCATGCTAATAACACATAACTATGCTGGTAACGTAAAACCAAGCTAATAACACATAACTATGCTGGTAACGTAAAACCATGCTAATAACACATAACTATGCTGGTAACACAAAACTATGCTGGTAACGTAAAACCATGCTAATAACACATAACTATGCTGGTAACACAAAACTGTGCTGGTAACACAAAACCATGCTAATAACACATAACTATGCTGGTAACGTAAAACCAAGCTAATAACACATAACTATGCTGGTACCGTAAAACCATGCTAATAACACAAAACTATGCTGGTAACGTAAAACCATGCTAATAACACAACTATGCTGGTAACACAAAACTGTGCTGGTAACACAAAACCATGCTAATAACACATAACTATGCTGGTAATGTAAAACCATGCTAATAACACATAACTATGCTGGTAATGTAAAACCAAGCTAATAACACATAACTATGCTGGTAATGTAAAACCAAGCTAATAACACATAACTATGCTGGTACCGTAAAACCATGCTAATAACACATAACTATGCTGGTAACACAAAACTGTGCTGGTAACACAAAACCATGCTAATAACACATAACTATGCTGGTAATGTAAAACCATGCTAATAACACATAACTATGCTGGTAATGTAAAACCAAGCTAATAACACATAACTATGCTGGTAATGTAAAACCAAGCTAATAACACATAACTATGCTGGTACCGTAAAACCATGCTAATAACACATAACTATGCTGGTAACACAAAACTGTGCTGGTAACACAAAACCATGCTAATAACACATAACTATGCTGGTAATGTAAAACCAAGCTAATAACACATAACTATGCTGGTACCGTAAAACCATGCTAATAACACATAACTATGCTGGTAACACAAAACTGTGCTGGTAACACAAAACCATGCTAATAACACATAACTATGCTGGTAATGTAAAACCATGCTAATAACACATAACTATGCTGGTAATGTAAAACCAAGCTAATAACACATAACTATGCTGGTAATGTAAAACCAAGCTAATAACACATAACTATGCTGGTACCGTAAAACCATGCTAATAACACATAACTATGCTGGTAACACAAAACTGTGCTGGTAACACAAAACCATGCTAATAACACATAACTATGCTGGTAATGTAAAACCATGCTAATAACACATAACTATGCTGGTAATGTAAAACCAAGCTAATAACACATAACTATGCTGGTAATGTAAAACCAAGCTAATAACACATAACTATGCTGGTACCGTAAAACCATGCTAATAACACATAACTATGCTGGTAACACAAAACTGTGCTGGTAACACAAAACCATGCTAATAACACATAACTATGCTGGTAATGTAAAACCAAGCTAATAACACATAACTATGCTGGTACCGTAAAACCATGCTAATAACACATAACTATGCTGGTAACACAAAACTGTGCTGGTAACACAAAACCATGCTAATAACACATAACTATGCTGGTAATGTAAAACCATGCTAATAACACATAACTATGCTGGTAATGTAAAACCAAGCTAATAACACATAACTATGCTGGTACCGTAAAACCATGCTAATAACACATAACTATGCTGGTAACACAAAACTGTGCTGGTAACACAAAACCATGCTAATAACACATAACTATGCTGGTAACACAAAACTATGCTGGTACCGTAAAACCATGCTAATAACACATAACTATGCTGGTAACGTAAAACCATGCTAATAACACATAACTATGCTGGTAACGTAAAACCATGCTAATAACACATAACTATGCTGGTAATGTAAAACCATGCTAATAACACATAACTATGCTGGTAACGTAAAACCAAGCTAATAACACATAACTATGCTGGTAACGTAAAACCATGCTAATAACACATAACTATGCTGGTAATGTAAAACCATGCTAATAACACATAACTATGCTGGTAATGTAAAACCAAGCTAATAACACATAACTATGCTGGTAACGTAAAACCATGCTAATAACACATAACTATGCTGGTAACGTAAAACCATGCTAATAACACATAACTATGCTGGTAACGTAAAACCAAGCTAATAACACATAACTATGCTGGTACCGTAAAACCATGCTAATAACACATAACTATGCTGGTAACACAAAACTGTGCTGGTAACACAAAACCATGCTAATAACACATAACTATGCTGGTAATGTAAAACTATGCTAATAACACATAACTATGCTGGTAATGTAAAACCAAGCTAATAACACATAACTATGCTGGTACCGTAAAACCATGCTAATAACACATAACTATGCTGGTAACACAAAACTGTGCTGGTAACACAAAACCATGCTAATAACACATAACTATGCTGGTAACACAAAACTATGCTGGTACCGTAAAACCATGCTAATAACACATAACTATGCTGGTAACGTAAAACCATGCTAATAACACATAACTATGCTGGTAACGTAAAACCATGCTAATAACACATAACTATGCTGGTAATGTAAAACCATGCTAATAACACATAACTATGCTGGTAACGTAAAACCAAGCTAATAACACATAACTATGCTGGTAACGTAAAACCATGCTAATAACACATAACTATGCTGGTAACGTAAAACCATGCTAATAACACATAACTATGCTGGTAACGCATGACATCCCAAAGGCAGTCGAGTAGTTGAGAGCAAAATGTAATAAAAGTCTAGCGCTCAACAGCGATTTAAATCCCCGTATTAGATGAGTTTCAGTTTCAACATCTTGCATTAGAAGTGGTTGGTAGTTCTTGCCAGCCCCACCAGGACCCCCTCCTTCAATGTGGTTTTACATAAAGATTTGCTTGGCAATTCTCAGAAGCGCACCACCATATTTAGCCTTGGATATTTTTCCATTGCTTGATACTCTGATTGGTTGGCTGCTTGCTTGCTTGCTTACCTGGTTCTCATAATTCCTTGGGAAAATGCTTTCAAGCATTGACTTAAAAAGCGAGAAGTTTGTATTTACCGGAACGGGAAAGGAAGGGGGAAAGAAATATGACAACAACCTCTCTGAAATCACACGTTTCAACATTCATGACGAAGAGGGAAAGTCAGATGACGAATGAGACAACCATTTCAATAAGAAGGAAAGACAAATGGTTACGGTATTTCAATATCATTTGAAATCAAACACTACGATGACCTTTATTGGCATATAGGCAAAGAGCATTTTTTTTCCCTCAAACATTTTACAGAAAAACCGAAATTGGTAAAAGGAAATATTCCCAAACAAAAGTATCTTATTTGCTAATTATCATCATATTTATCTTTAAAACATTGTTAAATAAAGGGGAAAAGTCAGTAACTTTGTTAACAAAGGTTTCGTGAAATAAATAACAAATATATAGAGTAAAAAGTAAATAATATATAGACATAGTAAAACAAAAGGAAATATATCAAATACGTGAAGAAAAACTTCCAATATATATATATATATATATATATATATATATATATATATATATATATATGTGTGTGTGTGTGTGTGTGTGTGTGTGTGCGCGTGTGTGTGTGTGTATGATCTCTTTTTGGCAATGAGCAAAGGTACGTTAATATCATGTAGTTTGGCACACGAAAATGACCTCATTACTTGTTCCACAACTAATATCTGGAGATAAGACACTTTACAGAAGAACAATTTGAAAGAGGTTAATCAACCGCTGTCAGAATCATAAAAATTATTATGATCCGGCAAATGATTTTAATAATGTAACTTCGCAGCTCGTAAAGACTATAGCAACTTCTTAAGATGATTTTAAATATATCTACAGTGATTCATACCTCTAAAAGGCATCTCTTTTAGAATTTGCAAAGTTTTCGCAAGGTGCTTATGGAAGAGTAAATGATAAATGTTTAAATTTTTTCAATTGTATAACAGCTTTTTTATACAATAATAATATAAATAATTGATAACAATATTAATCAATCCAGTAAAAACATTGAAACTCGCATTGTGAACTACGCCTCATCTTAGTGTACATGAAACTATTACATCAAATCAAAATAATTTGAAAAATGTACCTTAAAAATACTCTGATCACATACAAAACTGATACCAAAGGCTTCGAATTTAGCTCAAAATGAAGAATACACCGAACATTTCATACGCATCATGAGAATGTTATATTTTCCTGCTAATGTCCAGAAGGACAACGTATCATTTCTCTGCAAAGAAGTAATTTCACGCACCGGTGTTTAGCAGACGACAAAAAATGGTCTCAAGGCTTGTTCTTGGATCTGCCACTTAGATAAAGCTGCATCGCGCAGATTATTAGACCTGAAACACATTTTTCTCTATTTTTTATATTAATTCTTTCTGTACAGAGTGCACTGCACGGAAGGATAGTTAGCAACTTGGGTTTCTCCGCTTTTCGGTAAATACTGTACGGAGGAATAGAGTATTTGATGATGACGAAACAGAGTGGACTAAATAATTCACTGTTATTATTATTATTATTATTATTATTATTATTTAAGCTACAAGTCTTATTGGAAAAGTAATACGCTATTAGCTCGAGAGCTCCAACATACAAAAATAGCCCAGTGGGGATAGGAAATAAGGAAATAAATTTAAACAGAAGTAATAAACAATAAAAACTAAATATTTTAAGAACTGTAACAAAATTAAAATAATTCTTTCATACATAAACTATAAAACATGTAAAATAACAAGAGGAAGAGAAATACGACAGAATAGTTCCCCCGAATGTACTCCCAAGAAGGTATACTTTTAGCGTACTAATAAGAACTTTAAACAGGGAAGCGAATTGGAACATACCTCAGCATTAGATTTCCTTTCATTTTTCTGCGTGATAACCGAATACTCTGCATTTGGAACTGACAAGAGATGGAACAAAGGAATGGAGATAAGAAAGTGAGACACGCCCACCTGCTGATTCCCATGCTGCGGAAAGTGGTGCTGAATTTGGATCCCGAAAAGGAGAATTTTAAAAGTTTTTTTTGTTAAATGTCATATATTCTCTGGTCCCCATTTTATTATTATTATCATTATTATTATTATTATTATTATTATTATTATTATTATTTTCCTTATTTTCCTTATTATTCTTATCATTATTATTATTATTATCATTATTATTATCATTATCATTATCATTATCATTATTATTATTATTATCATCATCATTTTCTAAGCTATAACCCTAGAATCTATCTAATCACCAATACATTATGCTAGAACTTATTAATTGCTACGCTAGACTTTTTATCTCTCCATATATATCATCAATCATCATTATCATTCATATAAATTGCTACACTACAATTATCACCTCTTTACATAGTCAATAATCATTACCATTTTATCAATAAAAACGTTTGGGCAATTTGAGGAAATCTCAGCTTAGCTGCCCTTCCGTAACCACTCAATATCACCAAGTTCAGTCCTTTACCTTACTTTGCTTTTAATTTTTAGATATTTTACTGGGTATTTTACATACTTGTAATCTAAAATATCGAATAAGACCATACGAGCGAAGCCAAGAAATTTGCACGTTTTAACACACGATAGTGTATAATGTATGTCTGCATATTTATCTATATGTGTAAATTAGAAAGCGTTTGTTAATTAATTTCATAGATCCTCATTTCACCTAAAATACGGCAATAACAACAGAGAGAGAGAGAGAGAGAGAGAGAGAGAGAGAGAGAGAGAGAGAGAGAGAGAGAGAGAGAGAGAGAGAGAGAGAAATTCTGATTGATTGATTGATTCCTGTGGACAGGCGTAACAATCATAATACAATGGCTATCGACGTCTGCCAAAAATGGAAAATTAACTCAAAATACAGTTAAACTTAACTGAACAGAAGCCTTGTAAGGGTATTTCCTTAAACAACAAACATGAAAACAGATCGCGGTTCCTCTTAAACTGAGTTGCCGGTGACCAGGCAGGTGTGAATGCTACCTTGAGAGAGAGAGAGAGAGAGAGAGAGAGAGAGAGAGAGAGAGAGCCGCCATTTCCTACCTTATAATTATACCTGCGGATATGATCTGAGGTGATAATAAGTTCCTTTATATATTGTAGAAGCCAATGTACCGACAATTATTTTGTTAAATGCTAATGTTTATCGATATATATATATTTTTTTTTTATTTGTGTTTCTGCTGTACTTCCGTCTTTCTGATATTTAATTTCTTATATATCAACATTTTATTATTTGGACTATTGTTTAGCAATAGAATTGCATGAACAACAACAACAACAACAACATCAACAACGATAATAATATCATGAAAAGTTCCACATTAATTTTATGTTACTGTATGTCAGAAAAGGTCAAAGACACAAGTCTGGCTAATTATAAACACATTCGTTGTTTTATTTCCGTTTAACCTACACTACAAAAAAAAAAAAATATATAATCTTTTAAATTTAATGTTATACGTTACTTTTTCCAGGCAATTGCAATATCAGTAGAGCAATCAAGATTAGTAATAAAAAAATTAATAAAATCTACACCGAAAGGTATATTAATCACAGCACATTTAATGATAATCTCGAAGACCGTGGTTTCAAGACAATGAAGACATACGCATTCTTAGGTAACCTAAACATACGACTTTTTAGGTAGTCTAGACATACGCCTTTTCAGTTATAGACATAAGCATTTTAAAGTAACATAAGTCTTTAAAGGTAATCTACACATATGGTTTTTTAGGTAATATAGACTAAACATACGCTTTTTAGGTAGTCTACTTTAGACATGCGTCTTTTTAGGTAGTTTAGACATAAGCATTTCAAGATAACCTACAATACACCTTTTAAGGTAATCTAAACATAAACCTTTAACATTAATCTAGACATACGGCTTTTCAGGTAATATAGAAATAAGCCTTTACGGTAATATAAACATGTCTTTTTAGGTAATCTAGACATACGCCTTTTAAGGCATTTTAAAACAGCCAATTGCAATGAAAAAAAAGACATGCTTTAAGCTGTTCCACACGAAGTAAACCAGGCATTAATGAGCATTCATTTAAAACTATCGAAGCCAACTAAACGGAATCACATGATAGTAATATCAATGTTTATATTGAGGGATTCAGTGATAAGAAATGTGTAGTACAGAATTATCTAAAATGTCTATTGTTACTTTTGACATAAGATAGATCTTGAAATTACTTAAAGGAATGTATTTAGAAATAAGTTCATTCATCTTTAAGAAGAAATATTTTCCTTGTGTAGGTATATAATTCATGCTCTTAGGTACCTGTAAACATTGACTCATAATTTCTCCTGACAAATTAATGTCCCGCTAACACTTGCATATACTCCATCATAATTTGAAATCTTAATTATTACTACCTCAATTTATATTATTATCAGTATTTAAATATCCTCAACATTATTACTTCTAGCAGTTGAATTAAAAAAACCATGTCAAATTTGTTTGCAGACTACTTCTTTGTTGGTATTTAAGGACTTAAATTCTACTTCATGTCGATTATTTCTTTGTTGGTATTTAAGGACTTAAATTCTACTTTATGCCGATTATTTCTTTGTTGGTATTTAAGGACTTAAATTCTACTTTATGCCGATTAATTCTTTGTTGGTATTTAAGAACTTAAATTCTACTTTATGCCGATTATTTCTTTGTTGGTATTCAAGGACTTAAATTCTACTTTATGCCGATTATTTCTTTGTTGGTATTTAAGGACTTAAATTCTACTTTATGCCGATTATTTCTTTGTTGGTATTCAAGGACTTAAATTCTACTTTATGCCGATTATTTCTTTGTTGGTATTTAAGGACTTAAATTCTACTTTATGCCGATTATTTCTTTGTTGGTATTTAAGGACTTAAATTCTACTTTATGCCGATTATTTCTTTGTTGGTATTTAAGGACTTAAATTCTACTTCATGTCGATTATTTCTTTGTTGGTATTTAAGGACTTAAATTCTACTTCATGCCGATTATTTCTTTGTTGGTATTTAAGGACTTAAATTCTACTTTATGCCGATTATTTCTTTGTTGGTATTTAAGGACTTAAATTCTACTTTATGCCGATTATTTCTTTGTTGGTATTTAAGGACTTAAATTCTACTTTATGCCGATTATTTCTTTGTTGGTATTTAAGGACTTATTGTTGGTATTTAAATTAAGGACTTAAATTCTACTTTATGCCGATTATTTCTTTGTTGGTATTTAAGGACTTAAATTCTACTTTATGCCGATTATTTCTTTGTTGGTATTTAAGGACTTAAATTCTACTTTATGCCGATTATTTCTTTGTTGGTATTTAAGGACTTATTGTTGGTATTTAAGAACTTAAATTCTACTTTATGCCGATTATTTCTTTGTTGGTATTTAAGGACTTAAATTCTACTTTATGCCGATTATTTCTTTGTTGGTATTTAAGGACTTATTGTTGGTATTTAAGAACTTAAATTCTACTTTATGCCGATTATTTCTTTGTTGGTATTTAAGGACTTAAATTCTACTTTATGCCGATTATTTCTTTGTTGGTATTTAAGGACTTATTGTTGGTATTTCAGGACTTAAATTCTACTTTATGCCGATTATTTCTTTGTTGGTATTTAAGGACTTAAATTCTACTTTATGCCGATTATTTCTTTGTTGGTATTTAAGGACTTATTGTTGGTATTTAAGAACTTAAATTCTACTTTATGCCGATTATTTCTTTGTTGGTATTTAAGGACTTAAATTCTACTTTATGCCGATTATTTTTTTGTTGGTATTTAAGGACTTATTGTTGGTATTTAAGAACTTAAATTCTACTTTATGCCGATTATTTCTTTGTTGGTATTTAAGGACTTAAATTCTACTTTATGCCGATTATTTCTTTGTTGGTATTTAAGGACTTATTGTTGGTATTTCAGGACTTAAATTCTACTTTATGCCGATTATTTCTTTGTTGGTATTTAAGAACTTAAATTCTACTTTATGCCGATTATTTCTTTGTTGGTATTTAAGGACTTGCATTCTACTTTATGCCGATTATTTCTTTGTTGGTATTTAAGGACTTGTTGTTGGTATTTAAGAACTTAAATTCTACTTGATGCCGATTATTTCTTTGTTGGTATTTAAAGACTTAAATTCTACTTTATGCCGATTATTTCTTTGTTGGTATTTAAGGACTTAAATTCTACTTTATGCCGATTATTTCTTTGTTGGTATTTAAGGACTTATTGTTGGTATTTAAGGACTTAAATTCTACTTTATGCCGATTATTTCTTTGTTGGTATTTAAGGACTTAAATTCTACTTTATGCCGATTATTTCTTTGTTGGTATTTAAGGACTTAAATTCTACTTTAAGCCGATTATTTCTTTGTTGGTATTTAAGGACTTATTGTTGGTATTTAAGGACTTATTGTTGGTATTTAAGAACTTAAATTCTACTTTATGCCGATTATTTCTTTGTTGGTATTTAAGGACTTAAATTCTACTTTATGCCAATTATTTCTTTGTTGGTATTTAAGGACTTATTGTTGGTATTTAAGGACTTAAATTCTACTTTATGCCGATTATTTCTTTGTTGGTATTTAAGAACTTAAATTCTACTTTATGCCGATTATTTCTTTGTTGGTATTTAAGGACTTAAATTCTACTTTATGCCGATTATTTCTTTGTTGGTATTTAAGGACTTATTGTTGGTATTTAAGAACTTAAATTCTACTTTATGCCGATTATTTCTTTGTTGGTATTTAAGGACTTAAATTCTACTTTATGCCGATTATTTCTTTGTTGGTATTTAAGGACTTATTGTTGGTATTTAAGGACTTAAATTCTACTTTATGCCGATTATTTCTTTGTTGGTATTTAAGAACTTAAATTCTACTTTATGCCGATTATTTCTTTGTTGGTATTTAAGGACTTAAATTCTACTTTATGCCGATTATTTCTTTGTTGGTATTTAAGGACTTATTGTTGGTATTTAAGAACTTAAATTCTACTTTATGCCGATTATTTCTTTGTTGGTATTTAAGAACTTAAATTCTACTTTATGCCGATTATTTCTTTGTTGGTATTTAAGAACTTAATTTCTACTTTATGCCGATTATTTCTTTGTTGGTATTTAAAGACTTAAATTCTACTTCATGCCGATTATTTCTTTGTTGGTATTTAAAGACTTAAATTCTACTTCATGCCGATTATTTCTTTGTTGGTATTTAAAGACTTAAATTCTACTTTATGCCGATTATTTCTTTGTTGGTATTTAAAGACTTAAATTCTACTTCATGCCGATTACTTCTTTGTTGGTATTTAAGGACTTAAATTCTACTTTATGCCAATTATTTCTTTGTTGGCATTTAAGGACTTATTGTTGGTATTTAAGGACTTGCATTCTACTTTATGCCGATTATTTATTTGTTGGTATTTAAAGACTTAAATTCTACTTCATGCCGATTACTTCTTTGTTGGTATTTAAGGACTTAAATTCTACTTTATGCCGATTATTTCTTTGTTGGTATTTAAAGACTTAAATTCTACTTCATGCCGATTATTTCTTTGTTGGTATTTAAAGACTTAAATTCTACTTTATGCCGATTATTTCTTTGTTGGTATTTAAAGACTTAAATTCTACTTCATGCCGATTACTTCTTTGTTGGTATTTAAGGACTTAAATTCTACTTTATGCCGATTACTTCTTTGTTGGTATTTAAGGATTTAAATTCTACTTTATACCGATTACTTCTTTGTTGGTATTTAAGGACTTAAATTCTACTTTATGCCGATTATTTCTTTGTTGGTATTTAAGGACTTAAATTCTACTTTATGCCGATTATTTCTTTGTTGGTATTTAAGGACTTATTGTTGGTATTTAAGAACTTAAATTCTACTTTATGCCGATTATTTCTTTGTTGGTATTTAAGGACTTAAATTCTACTTTATGCCGATTATTTCTTTGTTGGTATTTAAGGACTTATTGTTGGTATTTAAGGACTTAAATTCTACTTTATGCCGATTATTTCTTTGTTGGTATTTAAGAACTTAAATTCTACTTTATGCCGATTATTTCGTTGTTGGTATTTAAGGACTTAAATTCTACTTTATGCCGATTATTTCTTTGTTGGTATTTAAGGACTTATTGTTGGTATTTAAGAACTTAAATTCTACTTTATGCCGATTATTTCTTTGTTGGTATTTAAGAACTTAAATTCTACTTTATGCCGATTATTTCTTTGTTGGTATTTAAGAACTTAATTTCTACTTTATGCCGATTATTTCTTTGTTGGTATTTAAAGACTTAAATTCTACTTCATGCCGATTATTTCTTTGTTGGTATTTAAGGATTTAAATTCTACTTTATACCGATTACTTCTTTGTTGATATTTAATGGTAAAAAAATTAAATTCTACATTATGCTTATTAATATGTATATTGCGGCATTATATCAGTGTATCTTTCATCTCTGTGAATCTACAAAACAAACGCAAAACACAATAAAGAAAATTGTATATAAGGACATGAAACTATCATGTTAATAACATATGTGACATATGTTCAAACCAAAAGACTATGCACCTTAGTGTAAACAAGCAAAATAGCAAAAATACACATACGAAAACAGGGGGAGATAGAAAATAAAGAAAGGGAATAACAAAACTAACTATAATCTAGTTTCGGAAATATAAAACATCAATCACTGTTGAAACATAACTATGCAAATTTAAATATCAATAATAGAATACTATCGAGGAATAAGCTGCAGAATGAACAGGCAAAAAAAAAAAAAAAAAAAAAAAAAAAAAAAAAAAAAAAAAAAAAAAAAAAAAAACTTATATAAACGAAAAATAAGCCAAAATGTAAAATAGTAAAAAAAAATGAGCAAAAATGAAGTGTAGTAAAACAAAAATTAGCCAAAATGAAAAATAGTAAAACAAAAATTAGAAAAAATGAAGACTAGTAAAACAAAACTTAGCCAAAATTAAAAATAGTAAAACAAAAATAAGAAAAAAATTAAGACTAGTAAAACATAAATAAGCCAAAATGAAAAATAGTAAAACAAAAATGAACCAAAATGAAAAATAGTAAAACAAATATTAGAAAAAATGAAGACTAGGAAAACAAAAATAAGCCAAAATGAAAAATAGTAAAACAAAAATAAGCCAAAATGAAAAATAGTAAAACAAATATTAGAAAAAAAATGAAGACTACTAAAACAAAAATAAGCCAAAATGAAAAATAGTAAAACAAATATTAGAGAAAATGAAGACTAGTAAAACAAAAATAAGCCAAAATGAAGAACTGTAAAACAAAAATAATCCAAAATGAAAAATAGTAAAAACAAAAATGAGTCAAAGTAAAGAATAGTAAAACAGAAATGAGCCAAAATGAAAAATAATAAAACAAAAAATGAGCCAAAATAAAGAATAGTGAAAAAAATCGGTGCATTACATTTGCGCGCATTGCCCCTACAATTGCGCTCTAAAACCATTACCATTGCGCGCATCTTTCCATTACTATTGCGCGCATGCATTTCTCAGGGTATTCCAGTAATCCCTGTTGTCAAACCCATTCCAAAGAGAACGTTAGTTCTTTAGATGTCAATGAATTTCAATGGATTTTAAGGTAGTTAAATTCTATTTATCTTTTTTTTTTCTTTTGCAAGGGGTTTTCATGTCAATGCATAATAATAGTTGTTGGCTCAACTAATTTTATGCCAGTTACATTCAATGTAGCTTTATTGTTTTTCATTTCCCTACGAAGTTTTTTTTTTTTCAGGAGTCGATGTTTAGGTTACCGGTAAATACAGATTACATACAAGACATTTATTCACAAGAATGTTTATTATAATAAAAAATGAGATACATTTATGTATATATATAAATGAAAAACAAACTTAACAGATGTCTGTTCGTGCTGAATATCTAAAACCAATAGCCTTCAAAAACTGATATCGATTATGTTCCCCTTCCTGCATCTTGTTGAATTGATCCATTAGATAAGTAGTCTTTTCTCTCTCGCTTCGTCTTAGAACTGCAGGTGTGCCAAGCCCTCGCAATTTAATGTATGTTGTTGTTTGGATTTTTAAGATGTTATCTAAAAACACAGAAATTGATGGGTGAGGTGAATAAAATTGCTCATTGTAATGAGCATGGAACGATTCGGGGCCATTTGTTGTTCGACGTGCTTCAACTGACGGTCGTGATGCCCATAGAATTGGAGGATATAATGCCTCCGGAAGGATGTAATTGTCAACAACGTAATCTGCAAACTTAACACAGCGCTGATCATCTGGAATGTTTGCCATGAGTTCCTCAGCAAAACTGTCACCAACTTCCGCAGGATCAAGAAATGCTAAACCAAAAAACTGAGTTAGCCACAAGCCTATTTCCGATTCCTTGTCTTTATATTCAGAACTGAGGCCTATTTTCTGAATTTTTCTCCACCAGCTTTGGCCTAGATGGAATCTACAACACTGTATTATTACATTTGGGAATATAGACCTAAATGCATTATGCATAGCTACTTCAAAATCAATGTGAACGAGACTAGGTTTAAATTCAAGATTTCTATCTGTACACAAGGTGGAGATCATGCTAAGCAATGTAGAGTAAATTTCTTCGGATTTCGATGGTAATAAAGCAAACACAAGAGGTACATAGTGTCCCAGATTAAATCCATGAATAGTGTACAATTGCTCAAAATATTTTGGACAGCACTTGAAAGTTCCGTCCACAAAAATTTCACTAACTTTTGTACACAGTGCGAGGAGATTTGAATTGCATGACAATATTATAATTCCATGTTCTTTACTATTAAGCAAACAGAATTTTTCTTTCTTATTAGTTTCCAATTCCATGACGTCAAGAGCATCGTGAACATTCTCTCTAGATTTGGGTAAAGTTGGAAACTTTGTACGTCTTTTCCTGTAGATTGCCATTGTTAAATTTTTCAGATCTTTCACTTCCAGACTTTCGTCATCAACACACTGTAATTCGCTTCGAACTATTTTCATAGGTCTCGTGCTAATGTCATCAAACGCTTTCCTCTTCACAGATGCTCGGATAGCTTGAAGTTCAACTTTTTTGCTTTCTATCTCATGTGAGTGAATACACGTTCCACTGATTATAGTTGTACAGCTATCATCGGTTCTTAGCCTTCCTTTGCAGGTTTTCACTGTACAACGCCATGAAATTTCCGATGATTTAAGAATTCTGTCGATTCTGTATGTATATCCATCGTGAATCAAGGATTTCTTTCCTTTCTCGGTTTCAGATAGTGTGAATTCCATGATGCTAATTTCGGACTAAAAGAGAGAGCTATTGAAACTAACGTATCTTAATTCGAGTGAATGCATCTTATAAACTGTGAACTGTCATGGTGTCCGAAAGTGCTCGTTATCTTATCAAAACCATATGTAATAGGGTAGTTTGACAAGAAATGGCTGAAAGAAAAGAGGGGAAAAGAGGCGCGCAACTGTAATAAATTTCAGCGCGCAATCGTAACACTTCTTAATCCCTAAATGCGCGCAAATGTAATGCGCCCAAAAAAATGAGCAAAAATGAAAAATAATAAAACAAATATTAGAAAAAATGAAGACTAGTAAAACAAAAATAAGCCAAAATGAAAAACAGTAAATCAAAAATAAGCCAAAATGAAAAATCGTAAAACAAAAATTAGAAAAAATGAAGACTAGTAAAACAAAAATAAGCCAAAATGAAAAACAGTAAATCAAAAATAAGCCAAAATGAAAAATCGTAAAACAAAAATTAGAAAAAATGAAGACTAGTAAAACAAAAATAAGCCAAAATGAAGAACTGTAAAACAAAAATAAGCCAAAATGAAAAATGGTAAAACAAAAATAAGCCAAAACGAAAAATAGTCAAAACAAAAATGAGCCAAAATGAAGAATAATAAAACAAAAATGAGCCAAAATTAAAAATAAAACAAAAAATGAGCAAAAAATAAAGAATAGTGAAACAAAAATGAGCAAAAATGAAAAATAATAAAACAAAGAAAAAAAAGCTAAAATGAAGAGCAGTAAAAAAATCAGAGAGAAAAAAATGAAGTAGTGAAATCCTACGACAACGCAAGCTGTGACCAATTGAAGGCGAGAGGAAGAAGCTACCGAAATCCATTTGGTCCTAAACGTTTACTTCCATTCGTCCAACCTCCTTTAAAAATCGCTTTCTCACCGGACCGGCCGAAAGATGTAATTAGCCCAAGAGGGCTTTCCGGTTAACCGACCTGCGGTAACCGAAACTCTTTATGAAGCCCGAAAATTGCGGGTGATTAAGTGAGAAGTCTTTAAGACTCTCCGGCTACTGTTCAGCTTTGGAGAATCTTTCTCTACTTTGTAATAATAATAATTATAGTGATAATAAGCAGGTGAGAGGTAATTTTTTAACACTAGTTGTGCGAGCACAAATATTTTTGATGTAATTGCATTGAATTTCTATATACGAACTATACACATAATTAAATGAAGGTTTAGGCATAGAATTATTTATAAGATATATTTTTCAACTGATTTTGTATGTGAATGTCAGCGTTTGTATCTCAACCCTTTTATATACACACACACACACACATATATATGTATATATAGAGAGAGAGAGAGACATACACACACACACACGTATACATATATGTATATACACACACAATATATATATATATATATATATATATATATATATATATATATATTCGGGGATAAGCTGTTTTTTCTCTGAAACAGAAAATTACAATATTTACTGCATGCTTTAAATGCAAACACAGTATGTTCTAAACCACCGTAATAGTTGCCTGGAACCTTTTCAAATGTATATCATCAGTGCTATTTAAGTCGACATTAATAAGAGCCTTTAAGTCATGACATGCGTCAACACCGTAATTACACCTTTCGTGAACGCCGCAAAAACTAACATTAACTTAAAAAAAGAAAAAAAAAAAAAAACACACACACACACACACAAAGAAACCAAAAGAAAAATCTCCCAATACAAACACATCATCATGACAATTAACTTGGCTAATGATCCCCTATCACTATTCCAATCCGTCACTATCATCCCAGGCTGCCATTATCAATATCATCATCATCATCATCATCCTCCACGCGGCCGCCGCCTCAGTCATGGTCTGACGTATCCCATGACTCAATTGC
>NC_090738.1:26624479-26629479 GCF_036898095.1 Palaemon carinicauda | reverse complement strand
TTTTCAAGAAATACGGAATCATTTCGAAATGAAAATCGAAGCCAAGTGCACATAAGGCACTTGTACTCTCTCCCTTTTTCAATAAATTTCTGTACCGGAATCACGTGTGACACATCAACTGTGAATGAATTCCACTTACGCAGTACATGACATGTGATGTGTGCCGTACTGCGCTCAGTATTTCAAATACATTTTGGTATATGTACGTATTAATGTACGTAACTGCAAAGCGCTGGATTATTCGAAAGCTCCAGTTGCTCCAAGATTCTTTGTTAAAAAAAATGTAGCATCTGTGCGTAACCATTAATTTACAATCTATACTTTCAACTATCTATCGAAAGTAAGAAAACTTACAGAAACTTTCATTCCGCTAAATTATGTTTCTTAAATTTTAGTTCATGATAAAAAAGAATTACAATTTCAAAATTCGAAAAAAATTACAATTTCAAAATTATATACTACTTTCATTTGCTTTCAAAACGTCACAAAAAAGACCTAGAAATGTATGAAATATTTTTCTTATGCTTGTAGAGAAGCAGTTTTACCTTTAGGCCTTGGCCGAGATGGAAAAAACCTATTATATCGGGCAAAGGCAAAGAGGATGAATAAATAGATGGACTAAGCAACAAGGAGAGAGAGAGAGAGAGAGAGAGAGAGAGAGAGAGAGAGAGAGAGAGAGATAATAGTCTGCATTAGTAAGTAATTAAGGATCGTCCGACGCTGGGCAGCCAGAGTGAACGTCCAGTAAAGTCATAATAACAAGAATTTCAAAATGCATAATCGCCTCTGAACAAACAACGAAAAGAGCTCTTGTAACCTAGTTCAAATAAATGAATTATTATTATTATTATTATTATTATTATTATTATTATTATTATTATTATTATTATTATTACATGTCAAAACATTTATTAAGATTACAGATAGAATTATAATCTTTATCATAGAGCCCCCAAAAATATTGACTTTACCTAAAGTTTTCAAAAGAAGCACGCACCCACAATAGTCATAAAATCAGACACAATTAATAAGAGAAAATATAACCCGTAGCTGAAAATAAAAGAGAGCGAAAGATAGATTCTATATTAATGGTAATTAAACTGGCATTTGTTTTGCTTATTAATTCACGTACAAAAGTGTGAGTTTAAAACCTGTCTCCTAATAAACTTTGTTCTCAAGTAATTTCATCCTTTCTTAAATGCCACTGAGTATGTGTCATAACTATAAGTTCCTTGATTTAAGTGTAACGTTCAATATTATCGCCATCTGTCCACAAACAATTTCCAGTGGAAAAACCGAATATTATTGAAAAAAAAAAAATTTATAACGTCTTCTTCTACAGTATACACACATAACTCAGTTTGACAGATGTTTATTTCATATACTGTTAATATTTACTAAATATGGAATGCAAAAAAAAAAAAAAAATATGGAATGAAAAAAAAAAAAAATAATGCAACATACAAATACGCCATAATAGTAGCGCACTTTTAATTTGTATGAGAGTGCATGAAACCCGTACGGTACAATCGATTGCTCCAAAATACATAACGAAAAACATTACCCGAATAATAAGAATATTCCTCAGTATACAAACAAAAGAGGGTCAATAATCGTTGCTTATTCTACGCGCATAATAAACAAAACCTTTTACCTTCTCGCACCTTCGAAACCACACGTGATTGGAGGATGGGGGTTGAGCTCCTCATATGAATATTCTATCATGTACCTATCCGTAGCATGCCAACAAATTGCTTATACAAGGAATAACATTCATTATACGGCCTCAGGCGAGGGAAACGTGTTTTTTTATGTAGAAAAAAAACTTACAGAAGGGTATTTAAGGATGGGACAACAGAATATTCTTTATTCGTTAGGAATAATCTGGATATTTATCTCTTGATAATGTTAACCATCATTACTCTTTAACTAGTGTACGCTACCCGTTAAAATGGCAGCTAAATGTTCACTTAGATATGAACGTACACGCTACCCCCTTCTCACCAGGGTATGACTTTTCCCTCTCTCCCCTACCAGAGGGACGGAGAGATGAGTGTGACCGGGATTATATATATATATATATATATATATATATATATATATATATATATATACATATATATACATATATATATATATATATATATATATATATATATATATATATATATATATATATGCCATTTTAACGTTGCGTGCGCTAGTTAAAGAATAATGATGGTTAATATGTTCAAGAGATGAATATGTATATATATATATATATATATATATATATATATATATATATATATATATATATATATATATATATATATATATATATATATATATATATATATATATATATATATATATACATATATATACATATATCTATATAAATATATATATCCAGACACTTGGTATATATTATACAGATGAGGTTACGTACTTATAAAACTGTAGATAAAACTATCCATACATAAAAAGTATAACTTCAAATACACCCAGACTCAGTGTGAACCCATAACGAGATCAACCAAAAATACTAAATGGTGTGGAATATAATATCTACGAAGAATCTTTTACCTTCTCACTGTCTCTAGCCAGCTTACTAGATCTACCCATTCTTTTAACCCTGGATCTACCCTGGAACCATCATACCTCTGGCAGAGTTGACGAATGAACGAGAGGGGACGGAAGAACTGTCTAGCTCCTTTAAAAGATCTTAAAAAGCAGGACCTCATGAATATGATTGGCATAGGTAATGAGGATTCTAGCAAAATGGATCACGAAGGGCTCCTACGTTGTTTTGCATCGTATCTTTTTATTTCTTTTTTTTTTATAGAAAACATAGGGTATGGGTTAGAGCAGAGGGGGGGGGGGGGGAAAGGTGTGTGTGTGTGGGGGGGGGACTCCAGATGGGTCGCGTTTTATACTTTTCAGGAAGTTTCCTTGTTTGAGTTTGCTAGTCCCATGCCCATTTTTTCATGGGTCCGACGGGTACTTGTACCCCATGGGTACAGCAAACATGAATCATAAGCTACACCACTCAGTATATACAAAAAAAAAAGATAAAAAAAAGGCTGTATAACAACATGATAATCTTTAACTGCAGGTTTAACACCCTGCCCCTCCAAAGGCTATTTAAATTAAATAAATTATACTATAAATAAGTAGCAAATAAATTATTCTATGGTTAAGAAAAAAAAACAACAAAGAAACAAGAAACGTGAAGAGTAAACAATAAAAACAATGATTTATTACTGACGATCGAATTAACACTCACAATATTCGACGTTTCAAACAAACATTGCAAATGGCTTCACTCAAACAGAACCAAAGTAAAGATAAAATGAAGGTGTTGAGCTGCCCTTCGAAGACTCCGGGAGGGAGGGTGGGGGGGGGGGGAAAGACAGGACTGCGATCTTATCACGAAATACACGTGTCTGGAGACAGAAACAACACCATCTTCCATCCTAGACGAGACATTTAAGGAAAGGGTGGAAGAATGAGAGAAGTGATGGGGGGAGGGGGATACAAGGAAGCGTAGAAGGAAGAGATTGTCTATAGAAACAAGGCTCGTTGAGTATTCCTCCCTCTTTGGAACCGATAGTCCATCTTGTCGGTTTTCCATTCGAGCAATTACCAGGTACGCAGACGAGGTGTTAACAGACACGTTCGCCTTCACAATGGCGACCATCCATCGACCCGAAGAACCTTTTTGGTCTTATACGGTAGCCCCGCCAATTTCACCTTTATTTCTTTATGCGTCAGGTTATAGGGAAGAAGGGTGTTCGATGAGTGGGCGGGCTGGCGTCGTCAGTGTGCGGTGGGTGGGTTGGAGAGTTTGATGGGTGAGTTTTGTGGTTGGTGCAGAAGGTCTCTTAGGAAACGGGTTGGTTTAATAAGGTGTCGGGATGAATTCAATTTGTTATTATTATTATTATTATTATTATTATTATTATTATTATTATTAGCTAAGCCACAACCATAGTTGGAAAAGCAGGATGCTATAAGCGTAAGGGCTTTAACAGGGAAAAGTAGTCCAGTGAGGAAAGGAAATAAGGAAATAAATAAACGATATAAAAAGTAATGAACAAGTAAAATAAAATATTGTAAGAAAAGTAAAAAAAAACAGGTTTTTCATATATAAACTATGAAGAGACATATGTCAGCCTGTTCAACATAAAATTTGCTATCCTAGATGGAAAAACAGGTCGCTATAAGCACAAGGGCTCCAACAAGGAAAAGTAGCCCAGTGAGGAATAAGAATGAGGAAATAAATAAACTATATGAGAAGTAATAAACAGTTAAAATAAAATATTCTAAGAACAGTTACATTAAAACAGCTCTTTCATATATAAACTTTAAAAAGAGACTTATGTCAGCCTGTTCAACATAACATTTGCTTCAAGTTTGAACTTTTGAAGTTCTACCGATTCAACTGAATATTTTCTATTTTTTTATTGTTAGATGTTATTGAAAATATTTCCGGCGAGTTAAAATTAGGGCAAGGGCGACCGCAAAGGTCATGTAGGAATTATCAATAGTTGTCAAATAATTAGGATTCAATAAACAATACATTATTGGCATTCTCCGTCCTTTGGGATCTCTTGAGAAATTTCAAACTTCAATGAAAAACTGATAAAAAAAAAAAAAACATTCAATTAAAACACCATCTTTTACCACAGTCGCAAATGTTGCCAGACATTTCTGTCGCAATTCTTACTTAAAAACGAATAAAGCCCCTACCAGAAAAAAACATTAAAACTTCGTTATTCAATTTCATTTGCTAACAATTGAGATATTATATGCATAAAAAAATATCCTCTTTTATTGATGTGACTGACTAAGTTACTCTTCTCAGCTTATTATTTTTTTTATTTCACTTGAATTACAAATGGTGCCTTAATACTCTCTTAAACTAACCATATTATCGTTGGCATTGTGAACAAGATTCAAAGACATGCGGTATGCAAGGAGCTCTCGCGCTCTCTCTCTCTCTCTCTCTCTCTCTC
>NC_090738.1:26599479-26619479 GCF_036898095.1 Palaemon carinicauda | reverse complement strand
AGAACACAAAATCCACAGAAACCATAAAATCCATAAAAAAAACATTAAATTCATAGAAAACACAAAATCCATAAAAACATAAAAACCATAAAAAACATAAAATCCATAAAAATATAAAATCCATACATACATACATACATATACCAAGGCACTTCCCCCAATTTTGGGGGTAGCCGACATCAAACAATGAAACAGAAAAGGTGACCTCTCCTCTCTACGTTCCTCCCAGCCTGACAAGGGACTCAACCGAGTTCGGCTGGTACTGCTTGGGGTGCCATAGCCCACCCTCCCCCGTTATCCCCCACAGATGAAGCTTCATAACACTGAATCCCCTACTACTGCTACCTCCACGGTCATCCAAGGCACCGGAGGAAGCAGCAGGGAATACCGGAACTGCGTCACAATACTGCCTCACAATCGCTCGCCATTCATTCCTATTTCTAGCACGTTCTCTTGCCTCTCTCACATCTATCCTCCTATCACCCAGAGCTTTCTTCACTCCATCCATCCACCCAAACCTTGGCCTTCCTCTTGTACTTCTCCCATCAACTCTTGCATTCATCACCTTCTTTAGCAGACAGCCATTTTCCATTCTCTAAACATGGTCAAACCACCTCAACACATTCATATCCACTCTAGCTACTAACTCATTTCTTACACCCGTTCTCACCCTCACTACTTCGTTCCTAACCCTATCTACTCGAGATACACCAGCCATACTCCTTAGACATTTCATCTCAAACACATTAAATTTCTGTCTCTCCGTCACTTTCATTCCCCACAACTCCGATCCATACATCACAGTTGGTACAATCACTTTCTCATACAGAACTCTCTTTAAATTCACTACTACTCCCTTAACTGCCCTCAAACACTTTGCATTCTTCATTCACTCTCTGACGTACATCTGCTTCCACTCCACCATTTGCTGCAACAACAGATCCCAAATATTTAAACTGGTCCACCTCCTCAAGTAACTCTCCATTCAACATGACATTCAACCTCGCACCACCTTCCCTTCTCGTACATCTCATAATCTTACTCTTACCCACATTAACTCTCAACTTCCTTCTCTCACACACCCTTCCAAATTCTGTCACTAATCGGCCAAGCTTCTCTTCCGCGTCTGCAACCAGTACAGTGTCATCCGCAAACAACAACTGATTTACCTCCCATTCATGGTCATTCTCATCTACCAGTTTCAATCCTCGTCCAAGCACTCGAGCATTCACCTCTCTCACCACTCCATCAACATATAAGTTAAACAACCATGGCGACATCACATATCCCTGTCTAAGCCCCACTCTCACCGGAAATCAATCACTCACTTCATTTCCTATCCTAACACACACTTTACTACCTTTGTAGAAACTTTTCACTTCTTGCAACAACCTTCCACCAACTCTATATAACCTCATCACATTCCACATTGCTTCCCTATCAACTCTATTATATGCTTTCTCTTGCATATCTGCCTAACTGTAAAAATCTGATTCATACAACCCCTACCTCTTCTAAAACCACCCTATACTTCTAAGACTGCATTCTCTGTTTTATCCTTTATCCTATTAATCAGTACTCTACCATACACTTTTCCCACCACACTCAACAAACTAATACCCTTTGAATTACAACACTCATGCACATCTCCCTTACCCTTATACAGTGGTACAATACACGCACAAACCCAATCTACTTGTACCAAAACACATATTAAACAATCTCACCAACCATTCAAGTACAGTCACACCCCCTTCCTTCAACATCTCAGCTCTCACACCAACCATACTAGATGCTTTTCCTACTCTCGTTTCATCTAGTGCCCTCCTCACTTCCTCTCTTGTAATCTCTCTCTCATTCTCATCTCCCATCACCGGCACCTCTACACCTGCAACAGCAATTATATCTGCCTCCCTATTATCCTCAACATTCAGTAAACTTTCAAAATATTCCGCCCACCTTTTCCTTGCCTCCTCTCCTTTTAACAACCTTCCATTTCCATCTTTCACTGTCTCTTCAATTCTTGAACCAGCCTTCCTTACTCTATTCACTTCTTTCCAAAACTTCTTTTTATTCTCTTCATATGAATGACCCAATCCTTGACGCCACCTCAGGTCAGCTGCCCTCTTTGCCTCACTTACCTTGCGCTTTACTTCCACATTTTTCTCTCTATATCTTTCATACTTCTCTACACTATTACTCTGCAGCCATTCTTCAAAAGCCCTCCTTTTCTCTTCCACTTTTACCTTCACTCCTTCATTCCACCATTCACTGCCCTTTCTCATGCTGCCTCCAACAAACTTCTTGCCACACACACATCACTTGCAATCCCAACAAAATTTTCTTTTACTAACTTCCACTCCTCCTCTAAATTACCCGTTTTTCTTACTTTCACTTCGTCATATGCCATTTTCAACATTTCTTGATATTTACTGTTTACCCCCGGTTTCATTAGCTCCTCAACCTTCACATACAAAAGATAAAATCCATAGAAAAGATAAAATCCATAGAGAACATAAATTCCATAAAAAAACATAAAATCCATAAAAACATAAAATCCATAGAATCATAAAATCCATAAAAAACGTAAAATCTATGAAAAAAACACTAAATCCAAAAGAGGGGATAAAAGACCAGAAAGACAGCAAGAGCAGAACAAGGTTGAAAACAAGAAATGGAGTAATAAAGAGACATAAAAACCATATGTTGCAATTGTTGCAAGAGGTCACGGTGCTGACTTTGGACCAAAACAAAAGCAAGAGATTTTAGTTTCTATTTTTTTCTTCTTCTTCTACCATTCGGCGTGTAATGGATTTTACCTTTTGCATCGAAAAAAATATATATAAAAAAAATATGACGACATTTTTTCAAAATCTCACGCAAACAAACATGAATCACACACGTAAAAGCGACTGCATGCAACCACCTTACAGGCATACATATCAGACGTGGAAAGCCCACAAAAATAAATATGGCCTAAAAAACCGAAAGAGTAAAAAGGGACCTGAACGCAAAACGTAAACAAAAACATCTATGAAAAAAGAGAAAAAAGAAAAAGGCACAGCCTATATCCTGTTGTTCCAATTTAATCTTTTTCTTCTTTTATTTTTATTTTTGTTGCTTTTTTTCATTTTGAGGATGCATGCTTAGTAAGCTAATGGGGTTTTGCGTATCCTTCATGAATGTGTACGCATTAAAAATAACACTATTCTAATTAATTTCAATTAATTGTAGTGATAGTACTTCATAGTCTAAAAACGAAAGTCTATAACTTGTTAACTTTTACCATTTTAGCTTTTAAATTTCAACTTTATTGTTGTGTTTAACGATAAACAATGGTCGGATTTCTATCGACATTTTTTTTTTCAAACATAACTATCAATACAATTTTATTAATTTTTAAACATAAAAATTAGGATAATTTTCTTGATTTTTTAAACATAACTATCAGGACAATTTTTTTGATTTTAAGAATAACAATTAGGACAATTTTCTTGATTTTTAAAACAACTATCAGGACAATTTTCTTGATTTTTTAAACATAACTATCAGGACAATTTTCTTGATTTCTAAACATAACTAACAGGACTATTTTCGTGATTTTTAAACAACTATCAGGTCAATTTTCTTAATTTTTAAAACAAAAATATCAGGACAATTTTCTTGATCTTTAAGAATAACAATTAGGACAATTTTCTTGATTTTTAAACATAACTATCAGGACAACATTACTGGTTTTTCTAAACATAACCATCAGTACAATTTTCTGGATTTTCTTAAACATATGGAAAAATGCATAAAATCAGGGAAATAAAGTTTAATAACAGAGAGAGAGAGAGAGAGAGAGAGAGAGAGAGAGAGAGAGGAGAGAGAGAGAGAGAGAGAGAGAGGGATCTTGCTGGATACTTTAAGGTATAGCCATCGATAAGATCACACCACAGTCCCAAAAATGCCAAAGCAAAGAATATAAAAGGGTAAAATATTAAAGAAAAGTAATTAAACAAAAGATAATAATGAATAGATAAGCAGCAATTGAGAAATTGGCGGGGGTGCAGTGCTTAATGAAAAGAGCGATTGCCAACCGAGGAGGAATCATGATAATTCGTCCAGGAGATCATAAATTGATGGCCCTGACCACGAAACCAACCGGGGACCGACAACGCTCTTTTCCTCCACCAACGATGCTCTCCCTTCACCAAACTATCTCCCTTCCATCCACAACAACCCCAACCACGTATTCATCTCCCTCGTCCCACCTCCCACCCCCATCAAAAAAAAAAAAAAAAAAAAAAAAACCCGCAGAGTCGATTTCGGTACACGTGTGACATGAATTGTATTTTAAAATACAGTTTTAGTTTAGTTTTCTTTTGTTGTTGTTATTCTAATATTTTCATTGGTTATTCTGAACACTTAAAAGTAATTCCGTCTAGAAAAGGACTCATAATTAGTAAAATCATATGAATGATAAGATTCCGATGAATGATAACGCAACCTGACAACTCCATCGAAATATGTGGCTTATCCAAATCATATCTCCCTCTCTCTGTCTGCATGAAAATATATGATATCTGGTACTAGTGTCAGCATCTCGTCAAAAATAACGACTACATAGTTATATAGATATGAACACACGCCCAGAGATTCAACCCTTCCCATCCTCTCCCTCCTTCCTTACTACAACATGGCAGTTTCCGCAATTGGTGAGAGATTGTGTTTTCGAGTGTACCCCTCGGGATACCCCCTCTCACCGAGTTATGAATACTCAGTTTTCCCCCTACCCGAGGGACGGGGAATGACAGAGTAGTTATACGTTTGGCAATTCCGCTGAGTGTGATAGGATATATATATATATATATATATATGTATGTATATATATACATACATATATATATACATATATATATATATATATATATATGTATGTATGTATGTATATAAACATACATATAACCATACAATTGCTCTTAATTATATATAAAGGGAGATTCTGGCAATTGCTGTGTTCTATCAGAATCTCGAGTGCTCAAGCGTAAATGTGACTAACTTATAAGAAAACTCTGGACAGACCTTCCGAATGCATTGCCATAAGAATATGAAAGGTTCTACTCTCTCAGCGTAAATGACCTTTGATATCAGGAAGCTAGAAAACTCCAAATCAATCAACCAATTAATCAATCTACTCCTCTCTCTCTCTCTCTCTCTCTCTCTCTCTCTCTCTCTCTCAGAATCGGAAATGATGATAAGCTTTTCATATCATATTTAGACATGATATCCATTTTCTGTAATAATGCAAGATATTTCTGAAACTTCAAAATCAGATCTCTGAGGTTTCCATGGTAAACATTTTTACTGTACTTCACAGGATGTCGAAATACTACTCCCATAGTCTACTTTTATTCCTTCCTTTTATTTTCTATTATTTCTAAATACATATTCTTATTCGTTAAGGGTGCTGAATCGATATAAATATCCTTTTAGATTTTTCGTTCTCCCATAAATATTCCTTACATATTCATATCTATTCATATATACACACACATATATATATATATATATATATACAGTATATATATATATATATATATATACACATATATATGTATATATGTATATATATTTATATACATATATATATGTATATAAATACACACATATATACACACACTCATAAATATATATATATATATATATATATGTGTGTGTGTGTGTGTGTGTGTGTGTGTGTATGTATCACGTACAAAAAGTTAAAAAAATGGGATGACAAATATACCTGAATTGAGGAGCCTATAAAAACACAAGACATAAGATCACATTAAAAATGAGTTGATGACATCGTATGTGCAGGAAGGTTCGACAGGTTACTGATTATGTTTATATGTAAGTATATACATAAAATGATTAATATTGCAGTTACTGGTTCGGTTCCCTTCTTGAGCCGTGTTGAATATACAGTATATAAATAAATATGAGTGCATGTATGTATGTATGTATGTATGCATGTATTGTATTGTATTATATATATATATATATATATATATATGTTTATCTCACATATACAAAACAAAGCATAGCTTACAAACCAGTTTGCTCTTCCCAGAGTACCATCGAAATATTGTCCCTTTGGTCCGACGGTAATTAACTTGAACTTGAAACATGAATTCGCTATTGAAAACAAAGTATGTTTGATGTGTCTCGTTTATAAGAATCGATTAAAAGCAATATATAGGGAGAGGAAAAAATCATACCATTTTTGCTGTATTTGTTCATGCACGACTGTCTTTTGTTTTTAGCCCATGGGTTGCGTAAAATCCCTGCTTTTAACACTGCGGACGGTCAATTGTTACTCTTTTTATAGTTTGCCACAGCACTCAATGGAATCCTTCAAGCATGGCGGGTCCACTGCATTTCTTTTTATTTGCCTTTTTTGTGTCTTTCATTGTATCCGTATAAGTAATGTCTTTCATCAATATTTAAAAGGTGAAAAACGTGGGGATGAAACATAGGTGGGATACGTTAACAGCTAGTTAGGTGCTCTAATTGAAAATTCTGCTGATAATTACCTCCGCCAAATAACTGGAAGGAGGTTATGTTTTCGCTCTTGTTTGTCCATTTGTCATTTGTTTGTGAATAATTTCCTGGCCACAATTTTACTCACAGAGTAGTGAAACTTTCTGAGATTAATTGTTTTGATGAGAGGTGGAAGTGATTCAATTTTGAAAATTCTATGTCAAAGGTCAAGCAAAAAAATCGACCGAATACCCAACCTTAACCCCAAATTCACACATGGTTATCCAAACCAGGTTTCGAGAAATAAGCTGCCGTGGTAGAGGTCTGCACTCTCAGAGTGCTTTTCTAGTTGTCAATGCATTGGGACGGAATTTAATATGATGACTATCTCCCCTCAAAAAAAAAAAAAAAAAAAAAAAAAAAAATCCATGATAGAAAAAAATAAAATTAAAGATGATTTCAACACCATAAAACCTATAATTTAAATGCCAAAGAGTAATGGGAAATATCTTTAGTTTTCTCTTTTGTCACTCGTGTACTGTATAAATTTTCTTGGGCACAAATTGTCAAAACAAAATTCTTTGGACTGAAAAAAAACTTTCAGCCAGGATTCTCTCTCTCTCTCTCTCTCTCTCTCTCTCTCTCTCTCTCTCAACTCTACTTCGACGAGTAACATAAATCATTCGCCATCCGACCAAAGAAGGATAAAACTGTTGTATTGTAATGCAGCTGAATTGAACCTGGCAGCTGGATAGACGGTGAAAAAACCATTTTAAATCATGGAATTACTTTTCCCAGAAGAGAAACATGATGATGTATTGTAGGAGGAGGAGGAGGAGGAGGAGGAGGAAAAGCGCTTGTAACATCAATAATAGGTGTCATATTCATCATTATTGGAACCATTATAAATTCCATCATGAATACAAATAGTGCCAAAAATCAGCAAACTTTAGGGTTAGAGAAGTAATTAGAAATAATAATGACCGTAAATAAAAAATAAGCAGCTAAAATAATCATATAACCGTAAAAAAATTCTGAAGTGGTAATGAAGAGAAAAACAAAATCTTTTATAAATATCTTCAAGAAGAAGATGGGTGTAAAAATGTGATGTGGTAATGAAAAAATAAAAATATAAATATTTTATAAATATATCTAAGATGGGTGTAAAAATTTGAAGTGGTAATGAAGAAGTAAAAAATAAATCTTTTATAAATATATTGAAGCAGATGGGAGAAAAAACGTGAAGTGGTAATGAAGAAAGAAAAAATAAATCCTTTATAAATATCTTCAAGAAGAAGATGGAAAATGAAAGCTGTAAAGTCAACATCAACAAAAAACCTTGGTAATTTTTATGAAAGACTAAAGAAATATAAAATGGCAATAAAAATCAAATGAGAGAGAGAGAGAGAGAGAGAGAGAGAGAGAGAGAGAGAGAGAGATGAGAGAGAGAGAGAGAGAGAGAGAGAGATGTCTATAATTAGACATGTCATAAAAGAAGGCTTACTAATAACCATATAAATAATAGTCCGAGTGATTTCTGACGCTTCCTCGTCACTTCAATCTTGCATTTACAACCACAAGGTAAAACCACCGTATAATCTCAGTAATAAGTCTCCCCAAGATGAGACACATTTGGAGAGAGAGAGAGAGAGAGAGAGAGAGAGAGAGAGAGAGAGAGAGAGAGAGAGAGAGATGTCTATAATTAGACATGTCATAAAAGAAGGCTTACTAATAACCATATAAATAATAGTCCGAGTGATTTCTGACGCTTCCTCGTCACTTCAATCTTGCATTTACAACCACAAGGTAAAACCACCGTATAATCTCAGTAATAAGTCTCCCCAAGATGAGACACATTTGGAGAGAGAGAGAGAGAGAGAGAGAGAGAGAGAGAGAGAGAGAGAGAGAGAGAGAGAGAGAGAGAGAGAGAGTAATATCAGCTGTTTTTTATTAATATAAATATATCCACCTGACATACGCGTCAGATTATAGACTTCAATTATCCCATCATGTAATCAATACAATTACAACGAATGGCCGTTAATGATAACCTTCCTTAACTCTTAATGGCCTCAACAAGACCTTCGGACGGGTAACTCCTCTCTCCTCTCCTCTCCTCTCCTCCTCTCTCTTCTCCCTCGGAGGTTTCCGTATCAGGAGTTGGTTGAATGTAATCGCGTGTCAGAGCCTTTGGTGTCTTGATGTAGAAAAGAATAATTTCATGTTAAGTTTTAATAAAGATAGAATTATGTTATTGCTTTGTCTTTATGGGATGAGGCCTACGAATAATCCTGCTACGACCTACAAAATTACATATTCATTCGGGTAAACGACACATGGGGAGTGTTATTAACTCTGAAATATAGAGATGGGAAGATTTTATATCCATTTACAATGGACCTGAAGGGAGAGAGATGTAATACCAAGGTATTATAAGGGATAAAAAGACAGTTATACACTTGAAGATGATTTACCATAAGGAAGAAAAAAAAACTCTCGTTTTATTATTATTACTATTATTATTATTATTATTATTATTATTATTATTATTATTATTATTATTATTATTATTATTATTATTATTATTATTACTTGTTAAGCTACAACCCTAGTTGGAAAAGCAGGAGGCTATAAGCTCCCGGGGCCCAAACAGGGAAAATAGCCCAATCAGGAAAGAAAACAAGGAAAAATAAAATATTTTATGAACACTAACATTAACTAAATAAATATTTCCTAAATAAACTATAAAAACTTTAACAAAAAAAGAAAAAGAGAAACAAGATAGAATAGTGTACCCGAGTGTACCCTCAAGCAAGAGAACTCTAACCCAAGACAGTGGAAGACCATGGTACAGAGGCTATGGCACTATCCATGACAAGAGAACAATGGTTTGATTTTGGAGTGTCCTTCTCCTAGAAGAGCTGCTTACCGTAGCTAAAGAGTCTTTTCTACCCTTACCAAGAGAAAAGTAGCCACTGAACAATTGGAGCACAGTAGTTAACCACCTGGGTGAAGAAGAATGGTTTGGTAATCTCAGTATTGTCAGGTGTATGAGGACAGAAGAGAATCTGTAAAGAATGTGCCAGACTATTCGGTGTATGTGTAGGCAAAGTGAAAATGAACCGTAACCAGAGAGAAGGATCCAATGTTGTACTGTCTGGCCAGTCAAAGAACAGCATAACTCTCTAGCAGTAGTATCTCAACAGGCGGCTGGTGCCCTGGCCAACCTACTACTAGCATATACTCGAACTTTTAGGTCACGTGGAAATCAGAAAGTTAACGCTTAACATCTTATAGTGGAAGAAGGACTGGGAAGGGGGGTGGGGGGTTGGAGATTCCCTTCAAGAGTCTAGATGGTGAAAAGCTTTATCAGCAAAGGACAAAGAGGGACGTTATCGTTACCTTATCTAGTAGTGCCAATTGAATTCCATAAAGCCCAGGGTTATTCAAACGGCGACGCAGTCCCCTGGTGGTCTTCAGAACTAACTGCTTTGCACAGAGCCACAAGAAAAGCTTTGACTCAATTGCGTAGACACCGTACAGAGGAGAACTTAATAATATACAAGAAATGTAGAGTACAGTTCCATCGTGTAATGAAAGAAGCTAGGCGCCAGTCTTGTATATCATTTGTTTCCTCTGTCAATAGTAGAATACGGCCATCATCTATTTGGAGGAAAGTGAAAAAGATAGCTGGCAAATTTACCCCCGTCAAAAGTAACGGCTAACTATTTAGATACATATGCATACACACGAACATGCCACCGCCTCTCACCACGGTATAACTACTCCCTTTCCCCTACCCAAGAGACCGGGTGAGACCAAGTAGTTATACGTCTGTTAATACCGCTGAGCGTGACCGGAAATATATAATATATATATATATATATATATATATATATATAATATATATATATATATACATACATACATATACCAAGGCACTTCCCCCAATTTTGGTGGGTAGCCGACATCAACAAATGAAACAAAACAAAAAAGGGGACCTCTACTCTCTGTTCCTCCAGCCTAACAAGGGACTCAACCGAGTTCAGCTGGTATCTACATCATGTGAGACCAACATATATATATATATATATATATATATATATATATATATATATATAGATAGATAGATAGATAGATAGATACATACATATAAATATATATATAGATATATATATATATATATATATACATATCCAGAAACTTAATCTTTTTCATATAGGGTAGATAATTTTCCGTTACAAATTAATAGGAAAGTTCCACTGAAAGAGAAACGAAAAAATAAATAATAGCTTTAATAAACTAATGATATAATCAAATTAATTAAATATGTTTTTTTCTGAAGACTTCTCTAAAAAAAAGACAAAATTTACCCATTTTCTAATTTGACGTTGCAACAGCCAGGGTTATAAAAGGCTGGTTTAGAATATTGATATAACTTATTCATGTTTAATCAAATTTCTGCAATTGTAATAAGTTGAATTTCAACCTGAATAAAAGTTTATTCAAGGTGAATACATTTACACCATTATGATGTAAATTTTATTCTATAATCAGTATACTAATCGCAATAATATTTGATGTACAAAAATACTAGTATTTTTAAATTTAGGTTAAAAAATAATCCAAAAGCTAAGAGATATAGTTAGTTAGTTAGTTAGTTATCGACAATAATTATTACATTTTTATACAGATGCAAATATACATTTCATTTCCTATTTCTTACATTCGGTAAATCAAATAAGGGGTAAAGATCCTAAATTAGCTAATGATTGTCCTTTATGATCTTTGACTTTTCATAGGCTCTAATGAACTCTAAATGTAGACCTAACCTACGATCAAACAAAAATTACATTGCAACATATGGAAAACAAATATATTTACAGTGTTTTCACTTATTCAGAATTATACTGAGTAATGGGGTGGGTTACACTGAATATATATTTACACAGCTCCCGTTCGTCATTATAGTTCATGCAATCCTCAAAGGAATTAAAGTTAATCCCTGCAAAATTTTCTGTAACATGCGAGAGCAAAGGACAGTTCAAGTTGACATGGATCTCATCCTGGACAGATCGACAGGGGCAAAGGCGTTCCTCTCGGGGAATTCTTGACCATCGACCAATCTCAACTTCCGGATGGTGAGAACTCAGCCGTAACCGCGTATAAGCAATTCGATGGTGCTCTGGAATAAAAGGTGTCTTCTTCTTGTACAATGCTGGAGACTTTAGATGTAGGTTAAGCTGTTTGTAAGTCATCCGTCGAGTTAACTCGAAGTTGTTGTTCACGTTGGTTTTTAGTGTTTGATTTTCGTCTAAAATTGGATCTTCTTGGGTTCTCTGTAACTGGTCGATGTAGATGCTCATCGGAGACTGTACTTCTATGACCTTATTTATGACTGTAGCAAAGTAGCTCCTGTCATAGTCTGGTCGAGAACGAAGTTTTCCTAAAATGTTTAGCTGTTTTTTCTTCTTAGTAAATGCTGTTGCACTCGGTTCTCCGGATTCTAAAAACACCAAGTCAAAGTAGACTTTTTCTGACACTTAGAAGGTCGCACAAACTGCTCAGGTAAGCATTACTACCAGCTTTCAAGTTATATGACATCCAAGTCTCAGACCCATAAAAAAAAAAAAAAAAAAAAAAAAAAAAAAAAAAATATTTAATCCTGCAGACCAAACCCTTCCTTTTACACTAAAAGGAGCATCATTATTTTTAGATAAAAAAGAACTGGAGCTTCCACAAGCTCTTTGAATGCGTCTTAACATGCTCTTCAACCTGTTTGTACATTGGAGCATTCATGATCTGATTGCCTAAATAAGTATATTTGTCACAAACTTCTACCGTTATATCATTAAAAACGAGGTTTAGGTCCTTGACGTTAATGCACATTAGCTTGGTCTTTGTGTTGTTAACCTTCATATCATATTCCTTACAATACTTCAACACATTTTGAAATTTCCACCTGATACCTAATTCTGTGGTGCTGACTAATACAGTATCATCCATCAGCAATAACAAGAGTAAAAACCCCAACCAACCATCCTGACCATACTCCTTGACCCTACGAATCATCGGGTTGGCGTAAGCGGTGAAAAGGAAGCACGAATTGGGACTACCTTGTCTGACTCCTGCCTCCACCTCTATTGTACTATTGCCAATAATACCTGATGTTATCTCCAAGGAATTTCGAATGGCTCTTACCATGTATCAATAACATAATAACATAAAGGAAGTTGCATAAATGACTTTCATAAATAACTTTCATAGACATTCAATAACTCATTTTGCCTAATTAGGCAATTTCTAAATTTTTGGATACATTATTTCGTACCTGAAAGAAGATGATAATCGAGTAATATTCACTAACCTCTAGACTCTAGTCTAGAGGATGAATATATAATTTGGGATGATTTGACCAGAAATGCAATATTCAGGGTGTGTGTGTATATATATATATATATATATATATATATAGAGAGAGAGAGAGAGAGAGAGAGAGAGAGAGAGAGAGAGATAAATTATAGACATTTTATCTAACACCCGGGCACTAGAACTACTGTCTTATTCAATGCCCTATCAAGAAAGTGAATTTGGACAGCAAAATTGTAATGTCTAAAGGTGCAAATGAATGAGAGAGAGAGAGAGAGAGAGAGAGAGAGAGAGAGAGAGAGAGAGATGTCTATTGTACAGATGGTGACAAAGACAAACAGTGATAAATGTAATACCATCCTCGAGAGTAAGAAGTGGAAATCCTGCCTGGTGATGAAGATTTAATTTATCAATCAAATGTATTTGTGTCTTTGGAAAGTTGTTCTATCTCCTATGTTTTATCTATTTACAGAAACGTCAGCCTTCACTCAGCCCCTTGGAAACTGAGAACTGGAATTTCCATTTAGGATTCAGCTGCTCGAGAATGATAAAGGAACTTTTCATCTTGAAGTTCGTCCTTTAGAAAATGAAAAATAGAATTTTTATTCTTGATTTAGTCCTCGGAAAAATGAAAAGTATAAATTTCCTCTTCGGTTTAGTCCTTGGGAAAATGAAAAATGGAATTTATATACTTGATTTAGGCCTCGGAAAACTCATATGTATAAATTTCCTCTTCGATTTAGTTATTGGAAAAATGAAAAGTGGAATTCATATACTTGATTTAGGCCTCGGTAAATAAAATATATAAATTTCCTCTTCGATTTAGTGTTTGGGAAAATGTAAGTGGAATTTTTATTCTTGATTTTGTTCTCGGAAAAAGGAAAACTATAAATTTCCTCTTCTATTTCGTCCTTTGGAAAATGAAAAGGGATTTTCATTCTTGATTTTGTCCTCAGAAAATGAAAAGTGGAAACTTTCTCTTTTATTCCTTGGGAAAAAATTGAAAGTGGAATTTTTGTCCTTCTAAAAAAGAAAAGTGGAAATTTTCTCTTTGATTTAATCTTTAGGAAAATGAAAAGTGGAATTTTCATCTTTGATTTAGTCCTTGGGAAATTGAAAAGAGGAATTTTCATTCTTGATTCGGCCGGAACGAAAAGTAAAACCAGAATTCTAATCCTTAATCTGACCCTAAGAAAATTGGAAACATGAGTTTTTATACTTAAAGAATCTCTTATGAATAAAAAGGAGTTGAAGTCTTCTCATGATACATTTTTTTTAAAAAAAGGAAACGTTGAATATTCGTCTTTGAGTCAACCCTCAGCAAAATGGAAATGCAAATTAGTTAATTAATCTTGTAGTTTTATCGATACGATTAAATCAATATCCTTTGGTTTAAATTCACCATTTAAAATTTCTACAAATATAAGTTTGACATTTGTATATTTCAAAACCAAAAGCAGCTTACATATATTATTTTTACTAATTATTGTAATAATAGACCTTTGTTTGAGTCGTAATTAGTTTGTCATTGGACATATCAAAAACGGAACTGATCATTTTCAGATTAATTTGTTTGAATAGATTGATCGATGTATATAAGAACTTGAACCATATAGCCTGTCTCTGGTGCCTTGGTTAAAAGAAATGGAAAGGAAGACAGACCTAAAGGTGTAGAAGGCTACGCCCCCCACCCACCACAACACCTCTCCTACAGGCATATATGCGTTGTATATTTATACTCACTGGTCTAGTTAAAGTAACACCAATTAACAAGCAGTAGGTCTATACAGACATTGTCAAAATTTTTATAATTTCATTTATTTTGTAGTTATGGTATAAGTATCCAACGAATTCAGATATTACAAAACTTGATATGAAGTTCTGAATTTAGTTATATAATTCTCTTCATTTGGCTTCTTTTATTATGACATGAGTGGGGATACCTTAACGTGGTGAAAGGACTTGCTTATCGCCAAGATCAGCAAAGCCTTAATATTCAGGGCTACCCATACTAGGTTGGTTTGCTGTGAGCTATCAGACTAAAGTCTCTCACTATCACCACTCCCCAGTAGCCACCGTGGTGACAAAAATGGCCAAACTCCCGACATAACTAAGGACATATCTGAAGCTTGTGTCCTACAGTGTCGTTGATTTAAGATGCAGCTTTAACGATCAATTAGGTTTCCATTCAAAATGGACCCAGAGGACATTAATCAATAAGAAACTGGGCATATCAAACAGATTCACTGTACATTTAGATTCCCCAGTAAGGATTTACTCTTAAAACTCCATTTGAGGAATGACAGTATCTAATTAAACTTTAAATATCCACTAACGCATGAAGAGAAAATTGATTGTAAGCATTAACTTAATATTGGACTAAAATGGATGGCATGATTCAAGTTCCTCAGAAAAGCCTTTCTGTCTGGTCCCTCTTGTTAGCCTACGTTATTCATGTTGAAAACCAACATTAGGAGGAGTGCAAAGAAAACCCCGTCATTGACAGAACGACCAATTTACATTGTACACACGATGCAATAGCTGGTTGCTTAATAACAATAATTCTCAAAATACAATACTTGAACGTTGGATGTTTGAGAACAATGATCTCTATTATACAATACGTGAAAGCATGTCTATTGGCTATTCGAATAACAATGATTATTGGCGGACTTACAAAAAGGCCTTAAAACCAACAAATATCCATGAATGACACTTTAAGAAAGGAACGCATTCGAATAGCTAACAGACTGAGAGTAAAAAAAAAGAAAAGAAAAAAGAATAGTAGCAGCACGCACATGTCGATCCACACCGCCAGCATTTGAGCTTTTAAAATGATTGTTTGAGAAAGGGATCCTGTTAATACTTAACCAAATAATCCCATTATCGCGTGAGATATGTTAAGGCCAATAAAAGCAATTGCTGCCATTAATTTCGATGAGTGAAGACATATCGGGTATTATAAATACATAGCAACAGTATACATTCGTTTTCTTTTATAACATTATTCTGTTTCTATTAAATTATTCTGTAAGTAATTGACTATCTAAATGCGCATGGTGGGTAAAACAAGGAATAACATAGCATTATTTTTTATTTCAAGGAAAATTCCTTAAGGCAAGGAATCCATACACTTTACACTGTCCTTATTGATGAATCCAAGGAAAACATATGACTGCTTAAAAAAAGAAAGAAAGAAAAGACAAGTTGCGTTATCCTTCAAAGGGATTGTGAATTAAAGGCTACATGGTGAAAATTCCTTGGCTAGGCATGCAAATGAAAATTTCATTACTCAGATATATAGCATGGTGAAAAACAAATTGATTATGCATATACGCCACCTGATTATACAAATATATTTATTATAATACGACTGGTTACATACATAAACAATCTGATCACGCAAAAGAAAAAAAACAGTTATTATGCCAGTAGATAAAGTGAATATGTTAGAAAAACAAAATTATTCAGCAAATGGAAAAAAACTGATTACACATATAAAAAAGTGATTATGAAAATAAACGAAATTATTATAACTAAAAATAAAGTGATTAAGCATATAAACAAACATATAATACAAATACTCATGGCAATTAAAACGACCAACTGATTAATTATATGTTTAAATCTATTGCGGAAATAAAAACAACAGATTATCCCAATCAACGAAGGGAATATGTAAGAAAGGAAACTGATTACGTAATTAACACTGATGACCCATTGATTATACATACCAACAAATTATTAAGTACAGTGGAGCAATAATAATAATAATAATAATAATAATAATTATTATTATTATTATTATTATTATTATTATTATTATTTTTATTATTATTATTATTATTAACCCCAAAACCGGAAAGCGAATGTTTACTTGGTTTAGCAATTTACATAAAGCCGGCTTTATGCCTCCAAAAACCTTTCTATCATTCATTCATTCATTCTTAACAAGCATGAAAGGAATGTTCACTCGTATAGACCTCTGGACTCTGCTCTAGGTAAGTGAAAGCGGGCTATTTCTGCTATTAAACTCTCTCTCTCTCTCTCTCTCTCTCTCTCTCTCTCTCTCTCTCTCTCTCTCTCTCATTATTTAGTCTTACACATTTTCATTGTTAAAAAAGTCCCTCATTTATAAGCCTTTTCCACTCAGGATCTTAGAGTAACTTGACAGCACAACAACAAATGCAGCAGTTTCTAGTCCACTACGAGACAAAGGCCCCAGAAATGTCAATTCCTATCTGGGATCTGGTCAGTTTTCATCCTTGCGTTGGCCAGAGCGGATTGGTGATGGTAGATTTTCATCTTATCGCTCGAAATAAACCTAGTGGCCCTGACTTGTACAGCTCTGCTGATCAAGGCGTTACACAAACCCTTTCACCACGTTAGGGTATCCCCACTCGGGAAGCAAAAGTAACTTAATATTACTTAATATATCACTGAAGGAATTAAATTTTTCATTACTGATAAAAATAATTTTCTATCAATTTGGAATATTGTTACTTCACTTAATTTGTATTTAGCCGGATCTTTGCCGGTCACGAAAAAAGAAAAGACGATTGCAAATGTTATCTACCAGAGAAAGGGGATATGAAACAATTTATCGGGGTGTGATTTACGAGAGGATACGGTATATATGATTACAAATAACAAATAATACAGAAAATTACTTTTCCCATAGATTTACTTCCCATATATACGTCTTTTAAGGTTAATTTGTAATAGAGTAATGGTCAATTTAGCCGGGATAGAAATATTTAGATCCATCATTCTATGAAATAAAATTGTATATAGTAACATGAAACGGCAAAAAAAAAAGAAGGAAAAAAGCCAAAACTTTAGAGAAAACCTTCCTGTAAATATACAAGTGAAAGGAAGAGAAAGAAAGAGAAACTAGGAAGAGAGAGAAGGATGGAGAGGGGGATGCGTGCAAGAAAATACTGGTGAGGAATTCCTCACTGGGATGTTAATTAAATTAGACAGCCCATTATCATCATAGTGCCTCATGGCTGCTGCTAATGTTGTAACTGTCAAGTGGTGACTGCTTTGGTGCTTTTTTGTTTATTTAAAAAAACAAAAGTTTTTCTTTGTGCTATTTAATATAGAATAAGCTATTTTTACCGACAGCCGGTGTTTTGTAATGGATATAATAAGACTACATAAGTTTTGAATTGGCAGAGACTTGAAGACCTTAATCCCTTCAAAAGATATGGGTTTCTCACATACAGGTTGCCATGTTTTTTTGTGATTTTGTTCTACAAATATTTGGAAGTCTTCTTTATGTTTTTATGGTAGCATATTTAGCCTATTGTATAATTTTTATCTCTTTGATAAATACACCAAAATAGTAAAGATTTTCCACATCTGAGCACACATTATTATTATTATTATTATTATTATTATTATTATTATTATTATTATTATTATTATTATTATTAGCTAGGCTACAACCCTAGTTGGAAACGGAAAATGGTATAAGCCCAAGGGCTACAACAGGGCTAATAGCCCAGTGAGGAGAGGAAACAAGGAAATAAATAAACTACTGGAGAAGTAATGAATAATTTAGTAAAACATTTTAAGAACAGTAACAATATTAAAATAAATCTTTCATATATAAACTATAAAAACATAAAAAAAAAAAATGAAGATACATAAGATAGAATAGTGTGCCCAAGTGTATCCTTAAGCAAGAGAACTCTAACACAGCGACAGTGCAAGACAGAGGTACAAAGGCTATAGCACTACCCAAGACTAAAGCACAAGGTTTTGATTTTTGGAGTGTCCTCCTTGAAGAGTTTCTTACCATAGATTAAGATTCTCTTTTTCCCTTACCAAGAGGAAAGTAGCCACCGAACAACTATAGTCCAGTAGTTAACCCCTTGAACGAACAAGAATTGTTTAGTAATCTCAATGTTGTCAGGTGTATGAAGGAAGAGGAGAATGTGGAAAGAATGGTCCAGACTATTTGGTGTATGTGTAGGCAAAGGAATGAACTGTGACTAGAGAGAGGGGCCCAATGTAGTACTGTCTGGCCAGTAAAAGGACCCAATAACTCTCTAGCGGTAGTATCTCAACGGGTAGCCTGTACCCTGGGCAACCTACTACCTATACAAACAAACATACATACATATATATATATATATATATATATATATATATATACATAAATATATATATGTACATACATACATATATCTATATGCATTGTATATGTGTAGGAATCAGGAAAGCTTACACGTGATGAGCATAAAATATGTATTATAGCCATGAAAGGGATTGGAGTTAGTACTTTCATCACGTCGATGTCACAAATATGACAAAAGTATCAACTCCAATCAAGTTTTTCATTTTCCATTCGTGGCTATATTTATATGTATAAGTATATATATATATATATATATATATGTGTGTGTGTGTGTGTCAGTTTGTTTGCATATATTGATTTGTGTATAAAACAAAAATTTATGCATATGAAATATAAAACTGATGATTTAACCCTCCAAATTCTTCATTATATATGCATCAGAGAATTCCTAAAACAACATTTGGTTTTGAACATAAAAGAACATAATCGGAAAAAATATATATACTTTTCATATAATTTACAAAATTCTTGTCAATAAAACTGAATAAAGAATTATTTATTAGCGGTACTGAATTGCAGTTATTCCTGAGAGGTGAATATAAAAGAATTTACTCAGTGCATAACAGCTGCTTTTGAATGAGAGAGAGAGAGAGAGAGAGAGAGAGAGAGAGAGAGAGAGAGAGAGAGAGAATCCTGTCTGTTGGTAGGTATATCAGATGCCAATCCCATTCAAACAGCAGTAGAATATCTAAGGTATAAACACCCTTTGCTTCAAATTAAATTTTCTGAGAAACAACACCCAAATCTAGCTTGGCCATATAAGGAAATATGAAGCAAATAAAAGATTTTATTTCCTGATGTGATAACAAAATTTCATCTTCAACTTTCCGAGATAAACCTACTTTTTATTTCATTCGAGGATTGTCTTCTTTGGTTTGTTAGATGTTGAAAGGTCAACACAGGGCGTCTCATTACAGTCAAAACCAAATTTCACTGTAGTTGCTCCCCTTTGGGAAGGGACCAGCGCTGATACAAGACC
>NC_090738.1:26566979-26594479 GCF_036898095.1 Palaemon carinicauda | reverse complement strand
CAGATGATGCTACTCTATTTGCATCAATTATATATATGTGTACCTAAAACGAGTGCATGGTGCAAATTATAAGGGGGGCGGGTTAAAGTTCAACCCTAAAAAACCTCAATGTATGATTATAAATAGTTCGAGGACAGTGGTTCTCAACTTCCAGATCTTTTCATTGATAATGATTTTTTTTTTAACTTAAACAACTTAACTTAGTTATTTGTATATGTTGCATAAGGATTATGAAAATTCTGATCCTCGTTTGCATTTAGGCATTCCCAGACTGCACATATCATACGTAATAAGGCTTAATACTAAACTGAATTCTATAACTTTTATTCCATCTGTGACTAGATTGTGGAATGAGCTTCATAGTCTGGCGGTTGGTTCGGTGGAACTTGCAAAGTTCAAACTTGTTGCAAATGCTTTACGACTTAACAGATTCACTTGAGCCGCGTTTCATATTTCATAAATTACTGTTCTACTTAATTTTGTTATTGATCTTACTAAATTCTATAGTTTATTCGTTATTTCTTTATTTCCTTTCCGTACTGGGCTACTTTCCCTGCTGAAGCCCTTAGGCTTGTAGAATTGTGCTTTTCCAGCTAGGGTTGTAGCCTGGCTAGTAGTAGTAGAAGTAGTAGTAGTAGTAGTAGTAGTAATAGTAATAAACTTCCTTTCCAACTTTAATAATGTTTAACCTATTCTCCTTGATACAAGCAGTCATTTCTACAAATTTTTATCGGCCTTTCTTTTTTAACCCGTTTTATTCTTCTTCATCATCACCATCATCATCATCTCCTCCTACGCTTATTGACGCAAAGGGTCTCGGTTAGATTTCGCCAGTAGTCTCTGTCTTGAGCTTTTAATTCAATACTTCTCCATTCATCATCTCCTACTTCGCGCTTTATAGTCCTAAACCATGTAGGCCTGGGTCTTCCAATTCTTCTAGTGCCTTGTGGAGCCCAGTTAAACGTTTAATGAACTAATCTCTTTTGGGGAGAACGAAGAGCATGACCAAACCATCTTCATCTACCCTTCATCATGATCTCATCCACATATTGTACTCGAGTAATTTCTCTTATAGTTTCATTTTTAATCCTGTCCTGCAATTTAACTCCCAATATCCTTCTGAGGGCTTTATTCTCAAATCTACTAAGTCTATTGGAGATCGTTTCATTGTCATACCATGACTCATATCCATAGAGTAACACCGATCTCACTAAACTGATATATAGACTGATTTTTATATGAAATTTTAGGCGATTTGATTTCCAAATTTTACTTAACCTAGCTATTGTCTTATTTGCTTTTTTCAATCCTTCACTAAACTCTAATTCTAAAGACCCTGTATTGGAGATCATAGTTCCAAAATACCTGAATGATTCTACCTCATTAATCCTTTCTCCTTCCAATGATATTTCATCTTCCATTGCAAACTCCGTTCTCATCATCTCTGTCTTTATTCTATTTATCTTCAGCTTCACTTCGTGTGATATTTCATGCATTCTGGTAAGCAAGCATTGCAAATCCTGTGGTGTTCTGCTAAGAAGGACAGCACCACCAGTATACTCTAGGTCTGCTAAATTCCCATCACCAATCCAGTCCAATCCTGATCCTCCATCTCTGACTGTTCTACACATTACAAAGTCCATGAGGAGGATGAACAACACAGGTGACAACACATTCCCTTGGAGTACTCCCCTGTTTACTGGAAATTTACTTGATAAGACTCCATTAACATTAAATTTGCACTTGCTATGCTGATGAACAGACTTAATCAAATTTACATATTTAAGAGAAAATCCAAAGTAACACAGGATTCTCCACAAAATTGGCCAGTGAGAGAGAGAGAGAGAGAGAGAGAGAGAGAGAGAGAGAGAGAGAGAGAGAGAGAGAGAGAGAGAGAGGCTAAACTGGATGAACACGAAGCGCTGTAATTAAAGTCTTTGTTTGTTATTTGCGCGTAGTTCGGAAGGTGTTATCAACGATGAGACCCGGTTCTACGTAACGCAGTGTTGCCATGATCTTAAATCACACTGCGAAACCAGAAAAATAATAAAATATATAAAATAATAGTATATATCAGTCATTAATTTAATATGAGTAGAATATTTTTCTTAGGCCACTTTTTGAAGTAATTATTTAATCTTACATAACGAATTGTGAATAGAAATGGAAAAGAAAAATTAAAAGTATCTTCGAAAGATCTTTTTCCATTCTGAGAACACTGTTCATTGTAGCCTCCGGTGAGCACGACTTTTGAGGCCGTAAAGTAGCGTAGAATTATGCCATATTTACGGTAGTAAGAACCTCATCAGAGCACGCATAGTCTTCTCCAAGCTCAATTTTCTTCGAGAGGACAAAATATAATTTATAGATAAATCAGGAAGTATAAATAAGCGTTAATAGACCACGAGAAAATTTTTCATATATTTTTAGCAGGAGGAGGAATAGTACTTAACCAATCTAAAATATTATAGCGGAAACATATTTAACACCTGGCCGCCGACAAAGCATATTTCTGAACGGTCTATCCACCTTATATAATCAGGCATGCCTACTGTGGTGAGAGTATGCAGCAATACATAGAAGAGTTATCAAGAGAATTGGTAACACTGCAATAAGGGAGAGTGCAATGAGTCATTCATAATATTCCATATATCAAACTGTACATTAATAAATACGTAGCGTGGGAAAACGATTATATATGCCCTAATAAAAACACAAGGTAAAATACAAGAAAAACATACACACACCCACACTCGAACACACACACATATATACTGTATATATATATATATATATATATATATATATATATATATATATATATATACATATATATATACATATATATATATATATATATATATATATATATATATATATATATATATATGTATACACAACAACAACAACAATAAATGCAGCCATTCATAGTCTTATGCAGGACAAAGAAAGGGCTCATAAATATCTTTAGTCATGTCCAGGGTTTGGTCATTTTCATCACCACGTTTGCCACTGCGGATGAGTGACGGCGGGAGACTTTAGCCTGGTCGCTCACAGCATCAGCAAACCAACATAGTATGGGTGGCAGCTTTGCTGATCATGGCCATACTTAAACCCTTTCACCACGCTAAGGTACACACACAGTTTTAAACTGCTTATCCGTCATGTGATGCAATGAACTAAACTGAAATAGGGTATAACACTAAAGACATAAAGATCAGAGACGAAGGTTGAAGATAGCTACTTGAGAATGAATGTGGACGTCAGTGAATTGCCAAAGGATTGATCTATTGATTTTCCATACACCGTCACAGTTTATAACATAGGTCATCTTCAAATATATCAAATAACTAGTGTACGCGACCCGTCAAAAATAGCAACTAAATATTTATATATATATATATGCACATACAAGCACAGGCACCTCCCGTCACCATGGTATGACCACTTCTTCTCCCCCTACCCGAGGGACGGGGGAGAAACCGATTAGTTATACGTCTGGCAATGCCGCTTGGTATAACAAAAAAAAATATATAACTCCCTCATATAATACAAAGGAAGTGCCGGCTATATATATATATATATATATATATATATATATATATATATATATATATATATATATATATATATATATATATATATACTGTGTGTATATATATATATATATATATATATATATATATACTGTGTGTATATATATATATATATATATATATATATATATATATATATGTGTGTGTGTGTGTGTGTGTATATATATCTGAAAAGCACAATGGGAAAAAAGGAGAACTGATTCATCATAATAACGAATTAACAGACGCAGTAATAATCACGGGAAGAGAACTCTTTGGAGCAAAATCAACTATTAAAAAGGAGGTGCAGTGAAGGTTCCCCGCAAAAAGTAAAAATAAAAATTAAACCCACATAGAGTTTACAGAGATGAATAGGAGTAAACAAGGTTTTTGATTGAGATATCCTTATGCCAAACGGCGAATTATTTCTGAGCGGATTCTACTTTCATGTGTAATAAACTTGGGCAATAAATACATAAATCAGTTATTACAACCACTAAGTATTTTGAATCATCTAAAAACCTTTACAAACCTAGAAAATAATCTTTTAAGTTCTTAATTCTAAAAATTCTGTGATGTAAGCTACATGAGTTTATGAATGCACGCATAAATAAAAACACGTGTATATATATATATATATATATATATATATATATATATATATATATATAAATATATATATATATATATATATATATATGTATGTATATATATGTGTGTGTATATATATATATATATATATATATATATATATATATATGGGATATGAATATTTATATATGTATGCATATTTTCAATGTACACATTTACAACTATATACAAGCATATGCGTGTTAGATCGAGCCATTAACAGAGTATAAACAGACAATAGATAATACCATTCTCTTGCATAAAAAGTGTGCTCTTTCTATTATGCATGTAGTCAATATCATTCACAACATCATTTTAATATATATAATAAATATATGAATATACAAAAAACCTCTCACATTCAATATTGGCTCCGATGGATGGATACGTGTTACAATAAACTAGCCGTTACTTTTTGCAATATTTCTCAATATCATTTGATTGCAATTCAATGGTCCGCGTAATCATTCCTAAATTCAACAACAAACGCTGCTGTAAGAATTCATTGCTGTTCGGGACATAAAATTGCCACTGTTTTTTTTTTGCTGCCTTGATCCATACTGCTGATGCACCCCTGACGCCACATTTTATACAGAATATCTTCAAACAGTGATTGTATTATTCGTGTGTTTGCTTGTAGAATGTATTTGTTATTCAAAATCATTGCATGCGAGTTCTGAGATGCTTGTATGATAAGAATCATTTTATGTGAATTCCAAGATGCTTGTTTAATAAAATATTTTGATAAGCATTTTCAAATGTATTCGGTCTTTTGAAGTCGTGGCAACATTAAGAATCGAAACATAAATGCAGGTTTATAAGTCTTAGTACTAAAGTAGTTGAAGTTTAGTTCTAAAGTAGTTGAAGTCTTAGTAAGGAAATAAAACCCCAAAGGTGAATTAATATTCCTTTAAATTGTCAATAATAACTCGAAATATTAAATTTTCAAAAATAACTACAATATAACTTTAAAAGTGAATTAAATAATTGCCGAAGTTCTTTAATCTTTTAAAGTTCATCACAGTTTTTTGTACATTATTTTTACATAACATTCAAATAGTGAATAGACGTAGTGAAGCCCATCATTAGTCACCGATCACCGACAAGATAAGATCCGTAATTGTTCTGAACTTGAAAAAATATAGAGCAAAATCTTACAAAACCTTGAGTGCACTAAAATAGAATATAGATATTTGTGTGTATATGTATATGCAAACATGTATAGATATATGTATATATATGGGATATATATATATATATATATATATATATATATATATATATATATATATATATATATATGTATGTGTTTGCATATACATATACACACAAATATATATATATATATATATATATATATATATATGTATATATATATATATATATATATATATATATATATATATATATATATATAAATTCATCGCTAAAATGAACAAACGCAAATTGAAAACTGGCCAAACCCCAGACATGAAGGGACATGTTTGAGGCCTTTGTCCTGCAATGGAATAGCAACAGCTTATAATAATGATAATATTTTATTAGTAAAATCTTGCTCGTGACATGGCCCTACTCATAAGAACTATACACAACGAAAGGAAAATACAATAAACATGAGCTTTCTTCGTGCAATCTTAGAAGGTATAGTAGGGTAAGGCAATTTTGGACGGAGGCAATTTTGGACAAGTAAGGCAAATATTGGACAGATACAATATCTCTAAAACTATTTATGATTTTCGAAAACTATAATGCTATTAAAAATTGCCCAACCTTCTACTTTATAAATATTAGTATGTCTGGTTTTTAAAAAGTATTAAGTACCCCTACATAAATTGTTGAATATGGGTGTCCAATAATTGCCTCACCTTCATTTTAGGGTTTCTCAGAAATAATACATGAAATTATTTTTTTCTAAAAACAAATTTGTGGATGATGCTAAAGGAAGGTTTAAAATAAAAAATGAATGAAAAAATATGGAGTATCTAGTGTCCAATTTTGCCTTGCCTTGAAAAATGGTAAGGCAATTTTGGACACCTAATTAAAAAAAACATCCAATTCATAATGTTAAGTTATTAAGTAATAAATTTTGTAAACTATCTATCTATCTATCTATCTATCTATCTATATATATATATATATATATATATATATATATATATATATATATATATATATATATACATATATATATATTCTTAATAATTTTAATTAGAAATATAGATAAATGATAGTTCTTTGAAAATATTTTCTATCATTTATTTCAATAGAAAATCATATTGATTTATAAGAAAATAAAAAAAGAAAAAGTTTTCTTTTCATAGAAAATGATAATCAAACCTATTAATAATGAGAAAATAGGGACAAGTACAAATTTGGAAGTAAAGGTGAACAATTCAATATATACTATAGCCATATACGTGACAATTTAAATGCTTGAATATATGACGGGTCTATTTAATTCAACCGAATGCTCAAAAACAGCTTCAGTTCTTTTACTATAATACAAATTATACCCGTTAAACGAAAGCAATAACCATCAACTCGTGATATTTATTATATTAGAAGAAGAAGAAGAAGAAGAAGAAGAAGAAGAAGAAGAAGAAGAAAGAGCTATGCAAAAAAAAAAAAAAAAACTTTAAGACACATTTGTAAAAAAATAAAGGAATAAATAACGGACCCCCGCCCCCACCCCCCAAAAAAAAACCACCTATGATTATGGAGGAAGTTGGCGGTTCAGTGCTATAAGCATTGTTCTGGAGAGTAAGTATTAGAAAAAAAAGGAGAAAGACTGCATAAACAGGAAAGAAAAAAAAATAATTTGAATAAAAATCGAAAAGTGGTGAAAAATCGTCTGACAAAGAAAAGAGCGTTACATGATACTACAATTATAAAATGGAGAGAGAGAGAGAGAGAGAGAGAGAGAGAGAGAGAGAGAGAGAGAGAGAGAGAGAGATTCGCGTGACACGTACGAGACAGGTGAGAGGCCCAAATAAATTATCTACTTTGCACCACTCTGAGAGGTAGGTTCCACTTAATAGGGGAGATAAGGAGAGAAAACATAGGGGCAAGAAGACATAAGAAAATGAGTATTGTGTACATTGAGCGTTCTTCTTATGGATATATTTCGACCTTTCTATATGCAAAATGGTATACCAATAACATTCACACTGCACTATAAACAAAAAGAACTTTCTAGTATTCCACATATTTTATTATCCCAGGCTAAACTCTACCCATCATTATTACAGGCAATCTTAGAAATTCTGCGGCCTTACAAACCATGGTGTCACCTTGGTTAATTCTCCCCTTGAAAAAAAAAAAAAATCAATCTATTCATTTCCTTGGACCATTTCTCTCATTCAGATAAAACGTACACACCATGACCATTCGTTTAAATACACAATCACCACCTTAATGCAATATCTGGCTTGTAATCATATCAATTCTTATATACAATATATGTACTATACCCTGGTGAAAGGGTTTGCGTATCGCCATGATCAGCAAAGATTTTCCAACTAATGTTATAGCTTAGATTATAATAATAATAATAATAATGATAATAATAATAATAATAATAATTATAATGATAATGATTGAAAAAAATACTTGTAAATTAATTATGATTAAATGCTACATATAATGTGTCTATATATATATATATATATATATATATATATATATATATATATATATATATATATATATATATATATATATATATAAAGAGAGAGAGAGAGAGAGAGAGAGAGAGAGAGAGAGAGAGAGAGAGAGAGAGAGAGAGGGAGAGAGAGAGAGAGAGAAATTAGTAAATCATTGTTTTTCATCTTCCTATCCAAGCACTGATCGATTTCCGACCTTTCTGACTCAAATTCATAAATCAAATCACGTAGTTTATTATTATTATCATTATGAGTTATTAGGGCCTATTGAAACCAGAGAAAAAAAGAGAATTTTTCGCGAGTCCTAAACGGCTTCGGGAGAAAATCTTCGTGCATCTCCAAAAGGATTCAGAAGAAATTTCCATAGACTTAGCATGGAATTCTGAATGATTCCAGAAATCTCTGAACGATTTCGGAAGAAAATCTTCCTGAAACACCTCTCCAAATGACTTCAGAAGAAATAGCCGTAGACTTAGCATAGAGTTCTGAATGACTCCAGAGCGGAATCTTCCCGGAGCAGTTCTGAACGGCTCCACCCCGGATTCCAAAAGACTTCTGAAGACCTGATCTCTCTCTCTCTCTCTCTCTCTCTCTCTCTCTCTCTCTCTCTCTCTCTCTCTCCCTCTCTCTCTTTTTTTAAACATACCTTGCAACACCTCACGATCTGTATGTACTGTAGCTATGGAAGTTTACGCAGTGAACATTGGGAGGAGGATTTCACTTTACTCACAGAGCTCACGTTCTGGCGGAACAGGTAACTGACTGTGAGAATTTTGTTAAAGCTACAGGATGAACTGGAGGCTATTCGGAACACCTTCATCTACAGATAGTTTGGATGGGTGCTGCCGAAGTTGGCGAGCTTTGAAGATCATAATGTAAGCGCCTTGAAGGATAATTTGCTTGCGGTTTAGCGACGATGTCCTATAATTGGATTGCATTGGTGCAAAGCGGCGAGCGACATGTGTTTCTTCAAAATTCGGCATTGAAGATAGAACATATCAGGACGGCATTTGTAAATATATTGTGTTGCTCTTCGTCGACTTTAGTATGATGGCGTATAGTGTATGCCGAGAAATTAATGGCATCCATGTCTTTACCCATCACCCTTATAGGTAAAGACATGAAAGCCATCGATTGCTCCAAGGAATCTGACGAACCGAGGACAAACAACACTGAAATGTCTCTTGAAATCTCGAAGGAGACTGGCGAACTAAGCAAAGAAGATCTTGAAATACTATAAAAGACAGAAGAGAATAGAGAAGGAAAGACTTTATATGCAGGAGTATAAAAAATAGCCTTTAATTATAGAGGTAAGTCACCTAAAAACTAAGATCAAATAGCCTCTACTATTAGCGGTTAGTCGCCGTAAATATAGGTCAAAGAGCCCCTAATGCTAAAAGTAAGGACCTTTAAAATAAGAGGTCAAAGAGCCTCTAATACTAAAAGTAAGGAGCCTCAAAATAGAAGCCAAAGACCCTCTGATGCTCAAAGTAAGGAGCCTCAAAATAGAGGTCAAAGACCCTCTAATGCTAAAAGTAAGGAGCCTCAAAATAGAGGTCAAAGACCCTCTAATGCTAAAAGTAAGGAGCCTCAAAATAGAGGTCAAAGAGAGACTACCCTCAAAATAGAGGTCAAAGACCCTCTAATGCTAAAAGGAGTCTCAAAATAAAGGTCAAAGAGCCTCTAATGCTAAAAGTAAGGACCTTGAAAATAAGAGGTCAAAGAGCCTCTAATACTAAAAGTAAGGAGCCTCAAAATAGAGGTCAAAGAGAGACTAATGCTAAAAGTGAACAGTCACAAAATAGAGGTCAAAGAGCCTTTAATGCTCAAAGTAAGGAGCCTCAAAATAGAGGTCAAAGACCCTCTAATGCTAAAAGTAAGGAGCCTCAAAACAGAGGTCAAAGACCCTCTAATGCTAAAAGTAAGGAGCCTCAAAATAGAGGTCAAAGACCCTCTAATGCTAAAAGTAAGGAGCCTCAAAACAGAGGTCAAAGAGACTCTAATGCTAAAAGTAAGGAGCCTCAAAATAGAGGTCAAAGAGCCTCTAATGCTAAAAGTAAGGAGCCTCAAAATAGAGGTCAAAGACCCTCTAATGCTAAAAGTAAGGAGCCTCAAAATCGAGATCAAAGACCCTCTAATGCTAAAAGTAAGGAGCCTCAAAATAGAGGTCAAAGACCCTTTAATGCTAAACGTAAGGAGCCTCAAAATAGAGGTCAAAGACCCTCAAATGCTAAAAGTAAGGAGCCTCAAAATAGAGGCCAAAAACCCTCTAATACTAAAAGTGAGCAGTCTCAAAATAGAGGTCAAAGAGCCTCTAATGCTAAAGACAAAGGAGCCTCAAAATAGAGGTCAAAGACCCTCTATTGCTAAAAGTAAGGAGCCTCAAAATAGAGGTCAAAGAGAGACTAGTGCTAAAAGTGAGCAGTCTCAAAATAGAGGTCAAAGACCTTCTAATGCTAAAAGTATGGAGCCTCAAAATAGAGGTCAAAGACCCTCTAATGCTAAACGGAAGGAGCCTCAAAATAGAGATCAAAGACCCTCTAATGCTAAAAGTAAGGAGCCTCAAAACAGAGGTCAAAGAGACACTAATGCTAAAAGTAAGGAGCCTCAAAATAGAGGTCAAAGACCCTCTAATGCTAAACGTATGGAGCCTCAAAATAGAGATCAAAGACCCTCTAATGCTAAAAGTAAGGAGCCTCAAAACAGAGGTGAAAGAGACTCTAATGCTAAAAGTAAGGAGTCTCAAAATAAGAGGTCAAAGACCCTCTAATGCTAAAAGTAAGGAGCCTCAAAATAGAGGTCAAAGACCCTCTAATGCTAAAAGTAAGGAGCCTCAAAATAGAGGTCAAAGACCCTCTAATGCTAAATGTAAGGAGCCTCAAAATAGAGGTCAAAGACCCTTAAATGCTAAAAGTAAGGAGCCTCAAAATAGAGGTCAAAGACCCTCTAATGCTAAAAGTAATGAGCCTCAAAATAGAGGTCAAAGCCCCTCTAATGCTAAAAGTAAGAAGCCTCAAAACAGAGGTTAAAGACCCTCTAATGCTAAAAGTAAGGAGCCTCAAAATAGAGGTCAAAGAGCCTCTAATGCTAAACGTAAGGAGCCTCAAAATAGAGGTAAAAAACCCTCTAATGCTAAAAGTAAGGAGCCTCAAAATATAGGTCAAAGAGCCTCTAATGGTAGGGGTAAAGCACTTCAAATTAGATATCAAAGAACATATAATACTAAGATAATAGTACCTCAAAATAGATGTCATAGAGCCCTTAATACTAAAGGTATGGCACCTCAAAATAGAGCTTAAATATCCTCTAATGTTGGAAGTATGGCACCTCAAAATAAAAGGTCAAAGAGCCTCTAATGCTAGAGGTAAGGTACCTCAAAATAGAGGCCAAATATTCTGGCCTATTCTTTGTATATTCACCCTACGCATTGGTTTCCTGCGCGCCAGCGCTTTTCTGCGCCTTCACAAAAAACTGTGCTTCAGCAGAAACTGAGCACCAGCAGCATCCTGTGCGCCAACGCTACAGTACTCTCCTTCGCACTCCCGCGAGAAGCAAAAAGAATGAAAACTTTTTGACAGGTTAAAATTGCCCCATTCCCCTCCCCGCAAACGCATGAAAGCATGCCCGCCGGGCAAAAAGGGAAGAGGCTTCACAGAAGGGTTCAAGATCCCAAAGATTCCATCTTCCAATGATTCCCCTGAAGAAAGGAAAGATGAATACTGTGAAGAACTGCATAGTATAATAGGTGAGAACCTAGAGAAATATGAAAATTGTGATTAATGACTTCAATGCTAAAGTTGGAAGGAATAATCAAGGGATAGAAAATGTGATGGGTGTTGAGGTTCTTGGCGAAGTTGCAAATGAAAATGGGGCACATTTTATAAGTTATTGTTCAACAAACAAACTTGTTACTGGAGGTACTCTTTTCCAGCACAAGGAGATCCACAAATATACAAGGACTTCACCATGTGGCAATTACAAATATCAAATAGATCACATAGCCATTGATAAAGAGAGCAGGAGGACTCTGGGAAATGTAACAAGCTATAGAGGTGCAGTTATTGGTAGTGATCACCAACTTCCCATTGCCACACAAATATTAAAACTGAAAGAACCCAACAGAAATGTAGATAGAATACCTAAGTTTGATACAACTAAGATTCTAGAGGGTGAGCACAGGAATCTTTGTAACTGAATGTAGGAATCGATTTACAGTCTTAAGAGACTTTAAGAGACGAAGTTTTGGGACATGCAGTTACAAGGAGAAAACCATGGATATTAAATGATACTTGGGATACTATAAAAAGAAGGCAAAGACAGAAATTGATTTCTTAAAGTTTTCGAGGAAGTAATGAAAATTACAAGGCAGAGCATGCCAAGTATTTCAGTATTGATAGTGAGGTCAAAAGAAATATCAGGAATAATTGCAGAGAATATTTAGATAGGAGAGCAGATGAGGATGACAAAGCTATGAATTCAGGAAGTGGCTTAGTTGTAGGAATTGCTCTTGGAATTATTAATGAAATCTCTACGGGAAAAAACAGGCATATACCCATCAAAAAGAAAGATGGATCTGTTATAACAAAAGAACATGAAGAAAGGTAACGTTGGATTGAACACTTTAGTGAGCTCATGAATAGGAAATACGAAGGGAATAATTTGGTTGATATACCTGAAACTGATGAAGACCTTGATGTGCCCATAAATGAATTAGGTGTGTTTGAAGTCGAAGCTATTCTTAAAAAAACTCAAAAGATGGAAAGCCACTGGATACGAAGGAATAACTGCTGAGATGATATTGCCTGAAAATGAAGTGACTCCCAGATTACCTACAAGATTATTTTGTAGAATGTGGTGTGAAGAGGCAAAGCCTTATGTATGGGAGCTAGGAGTGCTGGTGAAAATGACAAAAAAAGATCTGACTGATTGCAATCATTACAGAGGCATCACACTTACGTCAGCTGTCATGAAAATATATAGAATACTCATTCTAAAGAGACTAGAGAGAAAGATTGATGAAAAATTGAGAGATGAACAAGCAGGATTTAGAAAAGGTAGAAGTTGTACTGACCAAATTTTCATTTAAGACATGTGGTACAGCAATATGTAGAATATAGAATTCCACTTTTGATGGTATATGTGGGCTATGAAAAAGCTTTTGATTATGTCCTCTGGAAAATTTTGTGGAGAGTCCTACGACATTATGGAGTTCCTCTCAAATATGTAAATTTAATTGTTTGTTCATAAGCATAGCAAATGCAAAGTTAATGTTAGTGGAGTCTTATCAAACGAATTTCCAGTGAAAAGGGGAGTACTCTAAGGGAATGTGTTGTTACCAATGTTGTTTATCCTCCTCATAGATTTTGTAATGCATAGATCGGTTGGGGATGGTGGAGAAGGATTGGACTGGATTGGTAACAGAAAATTAGGAGACCTAGAGTATGCTGATGACGCTGTCCTAATTAGCAGAACACCACAGGGCTTGGAAAGCTTGCTTACCAGAATGCATGAAAAATCACATAGGTTGGGCTCGAGATAAATAGAAGAAAGACAGATGATGAAAACGGAATATGCAATGGAAGATGAAATATCTTTAGAAGGATAAAGGATTAATGAGATAGAATTATTTAAATATTTAGGAACTATGATATCTAATATAGGAGCTTTAGAATTTGAGTTTAATGAAAGATTGAAAAAAGCAAATCAGAGGATGGCTAGGTTAAGTCAAATTTGGAAAGGTCGCCTAAAATTACATATAATAATCAGGCTACATATCAGTTTAGTGAGATCGGTGTTACTGTATGGTCGTGAATCTTGGTATATTAATGAAAATCATTTTGTAGATTTGAGAACAAAGCCCTCAGAAGAATATTGGGTGTTAAATGACAGGACAGGATTAGAAATGAAACTAAGAGAGATTACTCGAGCGCCACATGTAGATGAGATCATGGTGAGGGGTAGATGGAGATGGTTTGGGGATGCTCTTTGTTCTCCCTAAGAGACATTAGTTCACCAAACTTTAAACTGGCCTCCACAAGGCACTAGAAGAGTTGGAAGACTCAGGACTATAAAGCATGAAGTAGGATATTGTGATTGGAGAAGTATTGAATTAAAAGCTGAAGATAGAGACGACTAGCGAAATCTAATTGAGGCCCTTTGCGTCAATAGGCGTGGGAGGAGATGATGATGATGATATGTGGGCAGTGGCTTCAAGCATCTAGCTCAAGGCGAGTCACTTAGCCTCCTTCTTCCTCTAAAAACCCTATTGTTGCTCTACCAATGCAAAATAATGGACGATAATTAATATCTTCCAAAATAATTTGAATTTCTTTTTTATTTCTTTTATTTTAGGCATAAATAAATCCTTATCATTCACTATCGGGACTATCCTAGCAGTTCAATTATCACTATTTATTACCCTGGTCAATTTAGATATTTTTGTATTTACGTTAGTGTTTGCAGACATTTTTTCTTAAAGATTCGAGAGATATTTGGTTGCTTTGTATTTCCATGATTTGTCATGTTTCTATCTCTCTTTCTTTGTGTTTTTCCTTTTATTTTTCTTCATTTCATCTTTTTTTCTTAAATCTTCGATTGTATCCCTTTCTTTTGTCGGTAAAAGTATCTCTTTGATGGCTCGTTCATAGTATGAGGTAACAATGACAAGAATAAAATGGATAGGAATATTCTTTATGGGATCAGCTTTTCCCCTCCTTGATGTATCTATCATGCTGTTCACTCTAATGTTGCTCCATTTAACACCATATCAAAAAGGCAACATGACAGTTATCAACACGGAAATTAGCAGGAACAGTGAAAATATACTCTATTTCAATTCCTGAAATTTTCATTTGGATATGTGAATTGTTATAGGAACAATGTATATAGTAGAGTTTTTTTTTAGATATTTCTAGCATTTGGGTTGACACCCCTTTCGAGGATGTTACCATGTTTTGGTCAATCTTTTTGAAGGTTTCACCCCCTGAGTGTCAACAGCTTTAAGAGTGTCCCCAGTGTTAAATAACTTTTTGAAAATCATATCATAACCATCGAGCTAGAGAGAAACTTTTTTTTTAATGTAACTCTCCGGGTGTCACTCACTTTTAGGGTGTCACCTTGGCAGACACCCCTTTTACTGTACCCCTTATGTCTTATTTTGAATTTTTATGATTACATATATGCATATTTATACATAAAAGTATATTTGTGTGTTCGAATACAAAATTTGATTTACATATTCATATAGTAAAGGAAAATTGGACAGTTTTCAAAACCACGGTTAGGCAAAATTGGACAGGCAAACTTCTCACTTTTTTCTTGGCGAGGCAAAGTTGGACAATCTTGGATTACGGACACAAAAATCTATGTAAGTCTATAATTTTTTTCTAGCATATTTATATTGATAGGGACCACAAATTGTTATAGTTTGCCCAACTGAGCGTTGGCGCTTAACGGAGATACAGACGTGTCCAAAATTGCCTCACTGTCCAAAATTGCCTCGCCTCTGAGATATTTTTTTTATTACTGTAATACGAGAATTTCTAATTCTTTGATGATTATGAAACAAGCCATTTTTATAGATGAGACCTCCCTCTCTTGAAAACATGTTTGGTATTTGGTCACAAATTATTGATATAGATTTTGTACAAAGGTTACTAAAAAGGTGTCCAAAACCCTTCACATATTTAACCGAGAAATGGAAAGATCTTCAAGGTTTTACTATTTCAGATCTCATTAAATTAGATTCTTGCCCTTCTCAATTCTTCGTGAGGAGAAAATTTGTCACAGTGTGTTCCCGTCAATTCTAAATTTTGTCTTTCGGAATATCCACAATAAAGCAAAATACTATCATCCAGCATTCTCCCTTATGAGGAATCTTGTTCGAATTTCTCATAAATGGAAGCTTCACATCCTATTGATTCCAACATTTAATTCTCTTACCAGGAAAAAAATCTGTAAAAAATTAATGTCGGCAAAAAATCAAATGTTTAACACAATGAACAAAGAAACCATTAGTATATGTAAATAACTAATTATAATAATGATAATGATATAAACAACAACCACAACAATAATAATAATAATAATAATAATAATAATAATAATAATAATAACCTTTTGTGTATTCTCGATGCGCTTATTTTTTGTGTATCTCCCAAAATTAAACTAAAAGCTCGCTCTCTCTCTCTCTCTCTCTCTCTCTCTCTCTCTCTCTCTCTCTCTCTCTCTCTCTCTCTCTCTTTCTCTCTCTCTCTCTCTCTCTCTCTCTCGTCTATTAATATATATACATAACACACATACACACACACACACACACATATATATATATATATATATATATATATATATATATATATATATATATATATATATATATATATATATATATATACACAGGTGCCATTACTGACACATCGTACAATAAACAGAAAAGTAAACGTTTATAGATTATAGACAACCAATGTCATTTTCAAATTGATTCCAGTGTCATGCATTCTCTGAAGAAAACGAAGTCGCTACTAAGTTACTGTCAAAGCAAACATTTACAGCAAATATTGAACAAAATTAAAGGAGCAGGCGAACTTATGTTGGCACGCAGGGCCTTCAAAACACAGAATGTATGGTCGACACGCAGTATGTCTGGTATCAAAGACCCCTCGTATATCAATTACTGAAGTTGTCAGGAATTCAGCAAATCGAATTTACTTAACACTTCACTTGCAGGCACGCGATGCTGTCACACTGTAAGCCTCAAAATGTAAAAAAAAAAAAAAATATCATTTTGATGAAATGTCATTCACCTGTTAGGGAACCGTTAAAAGAGAATATTCAGACATGGCATATTCAGCTGTTAAGGAACAGGTGTAAAGACAATATTCAGACATGGTAGATTCAGCTGTTAAGGAACAGGTAAAAAGACAATACTCAGAAATGGTAGATTCAGCTGTTAAGGAACAGGTAAAAAGACAATATTCAGACATGGCAGATTCAGCTGTTAAGGAACAAGTAAAAAGACAATATTCAGATATGGTAGGTTCAGCTGTTAAGGAACAGGTGTAAAGAAAATATTCAGACATGGTAGTTTCAGCTTTTAAGGAACAGGTAAAAAGACAATATTCAGATATGGTAGACTCAGCTATTAAGAAACAGGTAAAAAAAAATATTCAGACAATGTAGATTAAACTGTTAAGGGACAAGTAAAAAGACAATATTCAGACATGGCAAATTCAGCTGTCAAGGAACATACAAAAAGACAATATTCAGACATGGTAGATTCAGATTTTGAAAATAAAAGAAAACCCATTAATATCTATCTATTTATATCATCATCATCATCTCCTCCTACGCCTATTGACGCAAAGGGCCTCGGTTAGATTTCGCCAGGCGACTGTAAAAAAAAAAAAAAAAAAAAAAAAAAAAACTATATTAGCAAATTAAAACAAACACAAATGAATATAGAGTATGTGGTTATAACAGGTAACACGGATCTTTCCAATATAACATTGTACAAGCGCGTCAGTTCAAAGTACGGATCATTAACGCTTTGTTGGCTTGAATCCTTCACACGGTCAATATACGTTGTAAATTTATCAAACAACCTTAAGAACAACTGCTAATGTTGTTACTGATATTCTCCGAGTAATCACTTCCTCTGAGTGGAGCTTCAGTTTTACAATATGGACAACACTACTTTTATCAGAGCACAAAATAGTTTACATGAAATTTACATAAACTTCACTAAACAGTAATGTAAGATGAATTCATATATAACACAACTCTCTCTCTCTCTCTCTCTCTCTCTCTCTCTCTCTCTCTCTCTCTCTCTCTCTCTCTCTCTCTCTTAAAATGTAGACAAGCGAGGACCCCATCAAATTATTCTCTTCTTCCAACGCAAATAGCTCTCGGTTTCTCCATGACGAATTGCAACCCGGCATAGATCATGCCAGGGTGAAATATAGCCGCCAATCGCAAAGAACAAGCGAATTTAGACGAGCATTTACGAACCGTCCAAAATTTGCTTTTAGTTACGTTAAATATTTGAAGAGACGACGCGAATTTTCCGCTATAAATCCTTATCAAGGCTTTAAAAAAAAGGAATGTGTGTCGGATAAAACAAACGGCTCCTGTGTTTAGACGTCGATACCAAGTCCCATTTGAGCGACAATTTCCATAATTCTGCCATTGTTACGCATAAACTGCGAAAACCGCGAATTTTCACTACAATGCATCGGCGGAGAGTAGGATAGTCATTTTCTCACAATGCTTTTATGTATTCTTTTATGGCTGTTCAAGGTAAGTTAGATTGGCAGTTACAAATTCATACGTATCTACAAACACTCACAATCATAATATCTGCATAAATATGTACTGATATATATATATATATATATATATATATATATATATATATATATATATATATATATATATATATATATATATATATATATATATATAAATATATATATATATATATATATATATATATATATATATATGTGTGTGTGTGTGTGTATGTATAAACATATTATTATTATTATTATTATTATCATTATTATCAGCTTTTGCTAGTCCACTACACGACAAAGACCTCAACTACGTCCCTTAATGTCTGGGGTTTGGCCAGTTTTCATCACCACGCTGGCCACTGCGGATTGGTGATGGTGGGAGACTTTAGTGTGATCGCTAACAGCAAAGCAACCTATTATGGGTGGTCCTGACAAGTACAGCATTGCTGAACATAGCGATTCACAAAGCCTTCCGCCACAGTGGAGGTATACGTATACGGTATATATACAAAGGTCTAATTGGACACCACCTTCAAGAAGTCGTATGCGAACTTTATCTCTCTCTCTCCCTCTCCCTCTCTCTCTCTCTCTCTCTCTCTCTCTCTCTCTCTATATATATATATATATATATATACACACACACCCACATATATACATGTATATATATATATATATATATATATATATATTTTTTTGGGCTCAAGCCATGTCGTCCTGATGGAAGTTCCTATAGGGTAGCTTCCTAGGGTATATTACAACTACGGCGATATTCCCAGAGAATTTTCCTTAAGGTACCAGAATTCTAACTCCTGGAGCGAATATCCCTCCTGAAAGGGATATCGCGACATATCAGAGGACGTATTCTTGACACGCCACATGGCAATCTGCATCCCGAACAGAGATTTCATCTCGCAGGGGGCGATTGGCAAGAAACGAATTCGGGAAAGAAAAAGGGGAGCCGCTCCCAAGGCTCCCTATCTTCCGATTCGTATGCGTGCCTGGCGCCAATCCTGGCGCCATCTGTATTCCTTTTTGCGTAGCTTAACAACTCGGTGTTTTTTCCTGTGTTTCTCGCAAATCTTGGATTTATTCTACTTTTCATGGCTTCTCCGTCTTCGTCGGCCTCTGATAAGTTGAGTACCATGTCTTTTATGTATAAATGTAGGCTCTTGGTAAATTTTTGAGTGATTAATGGGATTAATCTTTGTTACAAGAGCCGTAGCCTACCGGAGGCGTCATGGACGCTGTCGCTCGCTAGGTATAAGTTTAGTTAGTCAGAGCGACATTCCCGGTTGTTTTGCTTTAATAAATTTTAGCTATTTAGCATTACATAGGATTTCCTTTCGTGCTTAGTATTATTTTGGCGAAGTATTCGCCATTCTGGCCTACGCTAGGCCATGTAGCCTAGTCGTTTGGTCCTAGTACTTCATGCATGATTTTGGTTTTTCCGAGTGTAATAAAATTTTATTGAAGCTTTAGGCTATGTTTTATACATTTAAGATTGTGTGGAATATTTCCAAGATAGTATACGAGTGAGTTTCGGTGATTTAGGTAATCGATTCTCTTGGTGCCTAGGCTAAGTTGCTTATGGAGCCTTAGTATACTTTCTCATACTCCCCGGTTGCTTTCTTTTCTTCGGAGAAGGTATGCAATCCCTTTCCCTCTGTTTAAGCCTTGGGCTTATCCCTAAGTGGTTTTTTCCGAAAAAATTTTCGATAAAACTATACTGGGGTGTTACTGTACCTTCCTGTTCCAGTAAGTCTGGTTCAAAGAGGGACAGAACAACAGAGTTTTTAGTCTGAGTCTGTGCTTGTCTGGCTTGGGGTAGAGTCTCCCTCGCTGGCCTGACACAGACAAAGGTGGCTTAGCCTCCTTAGGTCACTACCGAAGGTTTCTGTGGATATGATTCCTTCTTTTGTGATCTACCAGACTAGTCCTTGTTGCTGTTCTCGGGGGAGGATAAGTTTCTTTCCCTGGGAGTGGCAACACCTTCCTTGCTTTGCTGCTCTGGGAGCTGGCAAGTATTGCTGGCCTCCCCTCTTAGATCTCCCTTAGGCTAAGATAAGTTTCTTGGCTGCGGGTGATCCGTCACTAAAGCAAGGTTGGTAGGACCCTCTTTTGTCCCTTCCCCCTCTATCTCCGTAATGGCCTAGCCATTACAGTACTGTACGTCGTTCTACATCTGGACCTAGTATAGGTTAGGATGTGGAATTGACTCAACCCCCTGCCGGCCGGCAGAGCTGCTGGCCGACAAGGGTCCTATATTTTGAGTGCTGCCCGGACCTCCCTTGGTCCCTTATCCATGCCTGCCTGTAGAGCCAGACGGCATTGGCCAGGAAGCCTGAATTAGATTCTCCCCTTCCTTATATGCACTCTTTCGGATTGCCGGGCTTGGAGGTAGTGTACACTCTTATCCCGGCATCCATCCTATTTTTCTTCTAGTGCTGTACCCGACCCGGCTGCCGGCCTATGAGGCCGGCAGCCGGGCAGGTGTAGTCCTCTGGTTCTTTTGCTGCCGGCTGGCATCGGTCCTGTACCTTTGCCGGCCGGCTAATGTCAGCCCTTGTCTGCCGGTCACCAAGAGTGTGGCCAGCAGCTGGGTACTACCTTGTGTAGTTGCCGGCCGGCAGCCATTGCCGGCCGACATTGGCTGTTGCCGGCCGGCAATTGCTGCCGACCGGCACATGCATTTGAACCAGAGTTCTGCCGCCTTATAGCTGTTAAGTAGTATACTTTAAAGCTAGTTATGGTGTGTACCTGCCGGCCGGCACGTATCCTCCTATACTGTACTAGTATTCTTCAGTATAACATATACAGTAAGAGGAAAACTATAGTATGGGTTTTGGTACAGCACTGTGTGTTCTAACACTTTTGTGTTTTCTTGCACAGTCCTTTGCTGTTGCCCTACAGATAGGAAAGTGAGTTCTTTCCTGTCTATTATCCAGGATTTTAAAATCATTGCTTAGGTGTGAGCTCCACCTGTTTCCTCTGGCAACTTTGCATTGGTTACTCTAGAAGAGATTAACCATTTGATTTTATTATCTGGAAGGCTGCAGCAATGGGTTGCGAGGGAAACACAAGTGTGTGTCTTTCCTTTCTGAATTGTTATGCTATACTATGCATATCCAGTGATACATAGTTCACTTGATACTCATGGAAATTTCTTCTCTTTACAGAAGGACCCTCCGAAGTGCGGAAGTGCTTTCTGCAACGTCCGCAGCAAGAACCTCTGCGGACAAGAGTTTTGTAGGAGACACGCAGCATGCGCTGTCTCCAAGGATGATCTCCGGTATTGGGACCCTCAGGTATGTACTGTGTGCACTAACCTGATTACTGAGGCCTTTGATTCCCCTAGGACGGCGGAATCAAGGGATATAGCTAGGAAGAAGCTTCGTACCTGGGTAAGGGGCTTCCAAAAGAACACTTCTGGCCCTTATCTTCCAAGTGAGAAGATGAGGGCGTATCTTTTCCCTAAGGCATCAGCTGATGCAGTGATTCCCCAGCCTCAAGAGGAGATCCCCAAGTTCAGATCCAGGTGGATGCTGAAGTCGCGGTCGCGATGCAAGACATCCAGTTAGATGACAGGATGTCTGATGTGGACGAGTGTCTGGAGGAAGACCTCCTGGCAGAAGCCCAGGATGAAGTTCAAGCCCCAGACGTTGTAGAGGTAGAGGTCGACGAGGTGTCGGCTACTCCGGTTCAGATTCCGGAGCCTATTCCCTCAACATCGGCCGGTCTCCCAGTAGAGCTGGGACAGGCCCTCTCTTCTATTGTTGGAATGATCCAACAAATGCAGAAGGAGAATCAGGAGAAGGCGGCTGCAATGGAACTGCGAATGCAGTGCCTTGCAGAATCACATGGGCCCCAGAAAAAGCTCAATGTGAAAGACCTTCCCTTGTGCTCAGATGCTAACCCATGGAGGTATGCTGAGCACATGCCGATGACGACTGGAAAGATCGTCATCTCGGATAAGCTGGGCTCAGTTCCCCTGGAGGAGGTGGAATTCTGGCCCAGCAAGGCATCATATCCGGACTGTTATGTCCGGCTGAGGAAGGAACCAGCTTCAAAGGAGGAGACAGAGCCGAAGGAGGTCATAGTGATGGACCATGCTAAGGCTCAAGCTCTACTTTCATCCTCGATGAAAGAGAGGGGCTTCTCTAACTCAAAGGTAGCCGCATTGAACAGGAAGCTCCCTTCCTTTGTGTCCTCGCCTACTAGAGCCTTCCCCTTTTTACAGAAAGGGTTTGCGGCTGTACTAAAAGCAGTCGAGGCCGGCAAGCCTTGCCCCTCCCTAGAGGAGTGTAAACCCTTGTCGCTGGCCCTGCCTATGGACCACAAAGACTGGAAGGACGTCCATCTTACGTTCTCAGTTGGAAAGTTGGAGGCTGATATTGCCGGACGTCAGTTCGGCGAGGACCTCCCTAAGCTGTCTGACTTTCTTTTGCGAAGAGAGTTCGAGACAAAAGAAAGACTGGCTGCCTCAATGTCTCTTCAGACTACTCTCGAGACGATGGCAAGTGACCCCAAGGTCCATGAAATGTTCATGGTGGTGGCCAAGACTCATCTGGCCACAGTGACGAAGGACCTTTATGGCTTCGTCAAGGCAAGGAGAGCTTGTAGGGAGTTCGTGTTCACCTCGGCTACGGTGAGGCACGAGCCAAGGAAACTAATCTCCTCCAACATTTGGGGAAAAGACCTTTTCCCTACCGACTTGGTCAAAGAAGTTGTTGATAAGGCCGCCTTGGAGAATAGAAACCTTCTCCAGAAGTGGGGCCTGGCTATCAAAAGAAAGTCTTCCCCGGATGAGGGTCCTCAACCAAAGAGGAAGACTATGAGGACTAGGCTACCGTCTCGGCCAGCCAAGCCTGTTAGACAGCAACAGCAACTGCAATTGCCATTGCCCCCAGTGCCCCAGATCGTGGCACAAACCCCGACCACTTTTCAGTGGGTACCCCAGGCCGTGTCGACACAGTCCACGGCATTCACCCCAGCGTTCGAAGGGCAGTCTACTTCCTTTCGAGCAAAGCCTAGAGGAGCAGCCAGAGGCTCGTCTAGACGCCCCTCAAGGGGAAGGGGATTCAGGGGTGGTCATGGTCAGGAAGGCAAGACCTCAGGACGGCAGTCCAAGTGAGGTGATACCGGTAGGAGGGAGACTTCTGAAATTTCGGGATCGGTGGACCTTCGATCCCTGGGCCCACAGCCCACTCAAGAATGGACTGGGCTGGAGCTGGTACAGCACTCCACCCCCGTGCCTTCGGTTTTTCCAACACTCCACCCCCGTTATGGAGGAGTACGTTTAAGAACTGTTGGAGAAAAAAGGTGATCCGAAGGGTGAAGCCCATCAATTTCTAAGGGAGGCTGTTTTGTGTTCCCAAGAAAGACTCGGAAAAGCTCAGAGTCATTCTGGACTTGTCGCCACTCAACAAGTTCATAGTGAATTGCAAATTCAAAATGCTAACACTGCAACACATAAGGACCTTACTGCCCAAGAGTGCATATTCCGTCTCTATAGACTTGTCAGACGCCTATTGGCACATTCCAATCAGCCATCGACTCTCCCCCTACCTAGGGTTCAGGCTACAACGAAGACTATACGCCTTCGGAGCCATGCCATTCGGGCTAAACTTAGCCCCAAGGATTTTTACGAAGCTTGCGAGCGTAGCTCTCAAACAATTACGCTTAAAGGGAATTCAGGTAGTAGCCTACCTGGACGACTGGTTGGTGTGGGCAGCATCCGAGACAGAATGCTTGCAAGCTTCCAGTCAAGTGATCCAGTTCCTAGAGTACCTAGGCTTCAAGATCAACAGAAAAAAGTCTCGACTTTCTCCATCTCAAAAGTTCCAGTGGCTGGGAATCCACAGGGACCTTTTGTCACACCGTTTCTCCATCCCGGCGAAGAAAAGGAAGGAGATAGCGGGTTCTGTCAAGAGACTTCTAGATTCCGAAAGGATATCAAGACGCGAGCAGGAGAGGGTACTGGGCTCTCTCCAGTTTGCTTCGGTGACAGACCCAGTGCTAAGAGCACAGCTAAAGGATGCAATCGGAGTTTGGAGAAGTTATGCATCAAACGCGCGAAGAGATCTGAGAAGACCAGCCGCTTCGGCTAAGTACTCTTCTCAGGCCTTGGTCCCAAGCCAGACATCTAAAGAAGTCGGTTCTTCTTCAGCCACCTCCCCCGTCGGTGACGATTCACTCAGACTCCTCGAAGGAGGGATGGGGAGGTCACTCTCATCGGAAAATAGTCCAGGGGACTTGGTCCAAGCTATTCAAGACCTTTCACATAAAACTTTCTAGAAGCTATGGCAGTGCTCCTTACCTTAAAGAAAGTCTCCCCGCGTCACTCGATCCACATAAGGTTGGTGATGGACAGCGAGGTAGTTGTGAGATACTTGAATCGACAAGGATCGAGGTCACCACCTCTCAACCAGGTGATGTTGGCCATCTTCCGATTGGCGGAAAAGAAGAAGTGGTACCTGTCGGCAGTTCACCTTCAAGGAGTACGCAATGTGACGGCGGACGCTCTATCCAGGTTCACACCGATAGAGTCGGAATGGTCCTTAGACGCAGGATCATTCTCCTTCATTCTGAATCAAGTCCCAGAACTGCAGATAGACCTCTTTGCGACGAAAGACAACAAGAAGTTGCCCCTGTACGTGCCCCGTACGAGGACCCCTTAGCGGAAGCAGTGGACGCAATGTCCCTCGACTGGAACAGATGGTCCAAGATTTATCTGTTCCCTCCTCACAAACTTCTGTTGAGGGTCCTCAACAAACTGAGATCCTTCAAGGGGTAGCGGCAATAGTGGCCCACAAGTGGCCGAACAGCGTGTGGTTCCCCCTGGCATTGGAACTGTAGCTGAAGTTTGTACCGCTACCAGATCCAGTTCTGACCCAGCGAGTCCAGAAGTCAACTGTCTGCGCTTCATTACAGAAAACCCGGACCCTGCAGCTCATGATTTTCTCTCCCTAGCAGTGAGAAAGCGTTTCGGGATTTCGAAAGCCAGCATAGACTTCCTTGAGGAATATAAGTGCAAATCTACTAGAAGGCAATATGAGTCATCTTGGAGAAAATGGGTGGCCTTTTGTCAAGGCGAAGAATCCGCAGGAGATCTTGACAGACTTCTGCTTATCTTTCAGCGTGTAAGTCTGCTTTGACAAGACCCATTCTATATGCCTTCCAGGTCGACCTAGGTAACGAGATCTTTAATAAAGTCCCGAAAGCCTGTGCCCATTTCATGGTCTTTAGACAAGTTCTTCATTTCGCTTCTCTGTTGAGCAATGAAGAGTGTGCGTTAAAGGATTTGACACAAAAAGTTATTTTCCTATTTGCACTCGCGTCCGGGGCCAGGGTTAGTGAGATTGTAGCCCTCTCGAGAGAGGCAGGTCGTGTTCAGTTCCTGGATGGGGGAGAACTGAACCTGTTTCCGGATCCTACGTTTCTCGCCAAGAATGAGTTACCCACCAACAGGTGGGGTCCCTGGAGAATCTGCCCTCTGAAAGAAGATGCATCTCTATGTCCAGTAGAATGCCTAAAGGTCTATCTTCATAGAACTTCAGACTTCAAGGGTGGTCAACTATTCAGGGGAGAAACATCAGGCTCAAATTTATCTCTGAATCAACTCAGAGCGAAAATCACATATTTTATTCGCAGAGCGGATCCTGACAGTACACCCGCAGGTCACGATCCGAGGAAAGTTGCCTCATCCTTAAATTTCTTTAATTGTATGGATTTTGAACATCTCCGTTCATACACTGGCTGTAAGTCTTCCAGAGTGTTCTTTCGCCACTATGCGAAGCAAGTAGAGGAACTAAAGAGATCTGTGGTAGCAGTGGGTCGCGGTGTTAACCCTACTGTTTAACTCTGCGAGGAACAGTGGTCTTAATTGGGACGATTAATTCCAGGGTGAGTGTGTAGTTACATACTGTACTACAAACTAAGTGAGGGCACTGTGTTGCCCATGTAGACTGTTCCATTTCCGAAGGTGAACTTAGCATAAGTGCAGACATGTGTGCCGAGCGTTTCTAACGCTAATGTCATTGATTTGTAATACAGACTTTTATGACTTTGATACCTCGGTATCTTAAAAGTGGCATTTAATGTTTTTTTCTTTCAGACAAACAAGTTCTGTTTACTATCATACTTATGCTTAAAGTTTTGGGTTATCCTCTTCTTATGTATATATATATATATATATATAATTGTGGTTAACCTGTCTATTTATTGCCTGTCAATAAACTGGTTCTTGAGAACCTTGCGTCTCCTTCACCTGTGTCAATTTATTGGTATAATTGAGCATTCATTCTATGTACCTTATCTGGGATAATTCTAATAGAATTGTTCCTTTATGCAAGCTATGTTGCATTGGTTTTCCTCCTATGCGGATATAAAACCTTTGTCCAATACAAGTATTGTGCGGAGAACTGGTCGATATTTCATATTGACGCAGTGATTCTTTACAAACTATGCTTTACTTAATATAGGGCGAGACCACTATATTAGCTTGCCTGGTATTCATACATAGGTATATGTACTCTTCGAGACTTTTCCAGAGTCTAGTAGGACTCTTCCCTGTAGGGGGCAGGAAGCTCTAACATGGTTTATAGTTAGTTGAAAAGATGTATAACGGTAACATCTTAGGTCTCTAGGTCTAGTCGACCGGGGAAAAATTACATCCGGGGAGTACGGCACGTTCTGAGAATCCACAGATACAGTAATGCTCTGGTATACTTCCATCAGGACGACATGGCTTGAGCCCAAAAATACGGATTTTGAGCGAAGCGAAAAATCTATTTTTGGGTGAGATGGCCATGTCGTCCTGACGGACCCGCCCTTCCCTTTCTAAGAAAGGGCCGTAGGACCCCTCCCTACATACAGTATCTGTAGCACCTCGTGTACGCTACAAGGAATACAGATGGCGCCAGGATTGGCGCCAGGCACGCATACGAATCGGAAGATAGGGAGCCTTGGGAGCGGCTCCCCTTTTTCTTTCCCGAATTCGTTTCTTGCCAATCGCCCCCTGCGAGATGAAATCTCTGTTCGGGATTCAGATTGCCATGTGGCGTGTCAAGAATACGTCCTCTGATATGTCGCGATATCCCTTTCAGGAGGGATATTCGCTCCAGGAGTTAGAATTCTGGTACCTTAAGGTAAATTCTCTGGGAATATCGCCGTAGTTGTAATATACCCTAGGAAGCTACCCTATAGGAACTTCCATCAGGACGACATGGCCATCTCACCCAAAAATAGATTTTTCGCTTCGCTCAAAATCCGTTATATATATATATATATATATATATATATATATATATATATATATATATATATGTGTATGTGTATCCATCCAT
>NC_090738.1:26561979-26564479 GCF_036898095.1 Palaemon carinicauda | reverse complement strand
GTTTTGCTCGCATTATTATTATTATTATTATCATTATTATTATTATTGTTGTTGTTATTATTTGAGGAGGAGTAGTAGTAGTAGTAGTAGTAGTAGTAGTAGTAGTAGTAGTAGTAGTAGTAGTAGTAGTATGCAGCAATGTTACACTGAATTTCCAAGTCAGTTTCCCTATTGCAAAACAGAATATGATGCATTAGGGTATGGAGGTGAAGGGGTACCAGTAGTGATTAATTTTAAAGTTTCCAAGCCAGTGATTAGTAGATTAATTAGCAAAATTAAATAAAACCTGTGGAGATGATTTCAAACAACACTTCAAAGAATAAACCACATAGGACAATTAAAATTTACATAAGTAAATAAATTACATCATAATGTAATAAAAAAAAGGTCATATAACAAGTATATACATTATCACAATATGACGCAATCTTACTAATGACGATATGAATAAAAAATGATGAAGAGTTTTGCTTTCAACCTGAACTAAATATAAATTTCACAAAACGAGATATAACGAATATATTTATGGGAAGTTAAATGTAGTGGTCTGTGGTAAAAGCACCGTAAATAATGCAGCACTTATGCATATAAAAAGAGTACATACAAAGGCAACATAAGTCTTATCCTTTTAAGAAAAAGAAATTATCTTCAATCAAGACACTCTATAACTTTAAGCGCGGAAGATTCATGACTTCTTCCTATAGTTTTCTCTCCACTTAATCTTCAACAACGCCACTTAACTCCTAAGTCCTTCCTCACCCCTCATCTCACCTCCTATCTCTCATCCCCCCCCCCCCACACCTCTCTCTTCCGGTTCCATCCTCTATCAATGTGGCAATATGAGAAGAGTTTTATACATTTGTCATTAGGTAATTTTCCGTGAATAAAAAACGCCGCTACTTTTCGCTGTAATGATCGTTACAGAATAACTTGTGTATGTATGTATAGTACACATGTATGTTTTCGTGTATGAGAGAGAGAGAGAGAGAGAGAGAGAGAGAGAGAGAGAGAGAGAGAGAGAGAGAGAGAGAGAGAGAATTCTTTAACATTTCGAAACACCTAAGGGTATTAAAAATATAGACAAAAAAATGATTGCTTTATTGTGTGTATTTACATACACACACTCACACACATACACAGTATAGAGAGAGAGAGAGAGAGAGAGAGAGAGAGAGAGAGAGAGAGAGAGAGAGAGAGAGAGAGAGAGAGAGAGAGAGAGAGAGAGAGAGAGAGAGAGAGAGAGAGAGAGAGAGAGTTGAAAAAAGAAATTCCAATTTGTATAAAAATAATTACACAAGAACTTGTAAATATAAGCAGTAACATCTCTACTCACCAACTTACGAAACGAGAAAAAAACAACAAAATGGAATTCTGAGGCTTGTAATTAGTGTTAATAATAATAATAATAACAACAACAACAACAACAGCAACAACAATAATAATAGTAATAATATAATATATACACACATATATATATAATCATCAGCTGTTACTGGTCCTCTGTAGGACAAAGGCCTCAGCCATGTTTCTCAACTCCTGTCTGTTTATGGTATTTTCATGCCAGACTATACCTGCAAATTTTCTTAGCTCATCAGTCCATACAAAATACATATTTCAAAATTAACAATTATGATCTATACACTTTCGTGCTTGTTGAATGGGTCACAGATCAAACATCCGGCGACTTCATGCCAAGATAAAAAAGAATATACTTTTCGTAAACCATCTCACCTAAGGATGATGATGTCTTGAAAAGGGGTTTTCCTAAGGAACAAGTACGATGGTGGAAATATCTAATAATTTGTAAAAAATAAATAAATAAATAAATAAAAAAGCTAATAATTTGTAAAAACAAAATCTAGCTACAGATGCCTTGAGGTGAAGAGGGGCCTTTCCTAATGAACAAGTATAGTGCTGGAAGTAGCAATTCATTTGTATCATATATATATATATATATATATATACATACATATACATATATATATATATATATATATATAAAAGCCAATAATTGGTAAAATTGAAATCTAGCTACAGATGTCTTGACGTGAAAAGGGGCCTTTCCTAAGGAATAATTATAGTGAATAATTTGTAAAATAAAAAAAAAAAAATAATAATTTGTAAAACCCAAATTCAGCTACAGAAATCATATGGTAATGATAGAGATTCTCTTTCGACAGGTGGGAGCTCCCGGGGAAGGCAACATGCGAAATCGTCATCCATCAATTTGGTTAATTAACTCGGGCAAATAATGGGGGGAAATGGAACTGTTTATATAAATAAATGAAGTCGCGGTTAAGAAAATAAAGACTAATGTGTTTTTGGGAAAAAGTAATGGAAGATTATTTGCAACAACCACTCACCCAGAGTGAAAACTTGTATAGGTATGAAAATAGAATATTCTGCAATTTATATTTATACGATATTTTATATACAAATTACCCGTTCAAAAACGAAGTTTTTTCGATAACGCATGGCAAAATTTTAACATAATTAACTT
>NC_090738.1:26551979-26559479 GCF_036898095.1 Palaemon carinicauda | reverse complement strand
ATGGAATAACTGCCGATATGATACTGGCCGAAAATGAAGTGACTCCTAGACTGCTTACAAGATTATTTTGTAGAATGCGGTATGAGGAGGCTAAACCTGATGAATGGGAGTTAGGAGTGTTGGTAAAAATAGCAAAAGAAGACCTGTCTGATTGCAATAATTAAAGAGGCATAACAATTACGTTGGTAGTTTTGAAAATATATAGTATGCTTATTCTAAAGAGAGTGGAGAGAAAGATTGATGAACAAGCAGGATTTAGAAAGGGTAGAAGTTGCACTGACCAAATTTTCATTTTGAGACATGTACAGCAATGCGTAGAAAATAGAAATCCCCTTTTGATGGCATTTGTGGGCTATGAAAAAGCCTTTGATAGTGTCCACAGACCAATTTTGTGGAGAGACCTGCGTTATTATGGAATTCCTCTTAAATATGTAAATTTGATCAAGTCTGTTCATGAGCAGAGCAAATGCAAAATTAATGTTAATGGAGTCCTATCAAATGAATTCCCATGGAACAGCGGAGTACGCCAAGGGAATGTGCTTTCACCTATGTTTATCATCCTCCTCATGGATTTTATTAGGCGTACAACAGTCAGAGATGGTGGAGAAGGATTGGACTGGATTGGTGATAGGCATTTAGCAGAACTAGAGTATGCTGATGATGCTGTCCTTGTTAGCAGAACACCACAGAATGCATGAAATATCACACGAGATTGGGCTGAACATCAATAGAAGAAAGACAGAGATGATGAGAACGAATTATGCAATGGAAGATGAAATATCATTGGAATGAGAAAAGATTAATGAGGTAGAATCATTTAAGTATTTAGGAACTATGGTCTCCAATACAGGGTCTTTAGAATTAGAGTTTAGTGAAAGATTGAAAAAAGCTAATCAGACAATGCCTAGGTTAAGTAAAATTTGGAAATCAAATTGCTTGAAATTACATTTAAAAATCTGACTATATATCAGCTTAGTGAGATCAGTGCTACTCTGTGGACATGAGTCATGGTATGACAATGAAAGAATCTCCAATAGGTTTAGTAGATTTGAGAACAAAGTCCTGAGAAGGATATTGGGATATTACTCGAGTGCCCTATGTGGATGAGATCATGATAAGGGGTAGATGGAGATGGTTTGGGCATGCTCTTCACACTCCCCAAGATAGAAGAGCTGGAAGACCCAGGCCTACATGGCTGAGGACTATGAAGCGCGAAGTAGATGATGAATGGAAAAGTATTGAATTAAAAGCTCAAGATAAGGACGACTGGCGAAATCTAACTGAGGCCCTTTTCGTCAATAGGCGTAGGAGATGATGTTATTCGTCAATAGGCGTAGGAGATGATGATGATGATGAATATATATATATATATATATATATGTGTGTGTGTGTGTGTGTGTGTGTAAATATATAAAGAGTGTTAGTGATATATATATAAATATATATATATATTATATATATATATTCATATATGTATATATATGTGTATATAAATATATATATATATACTGTATATATATATATATATATATATACATATATATATATGTGTGTGTGTGCATGTGTGAAAATATATCACGAGTGTTAGTGAGGTATATATATATATATATATATAAGCGTGTGTAAATATGTGGCACATGAAATACATATAACGGCGAAAATCGCATTGCAAAAGAATATACTGCATCGATATACACACGCAAACCTTCAGATATACTTTCAGCACAAAGGATTGGAATCCCCCAAATGAAAAGGTGACAGCACAACGCTGACACCGACTCCAGTAATCGTTAGCTGACCTTTGTATCACTCTGATCACTGGGTTAATAACATTGCTGTACTTATAGCTGAGGAACGTGTTCACCTTAGCGCAGGGTTAATCGTCCTAAACGAAGTATTGAAACAAGATGAGTATTTACTATATATTACAGTGCCATAGATCTGAGATATAATTCAAGAGGGACCTAAAATCAGTTGTCTTAGTTGTGCCACCATTATTATAATTATTATTATTATTACTAAAGAAGCTATAACCCTAGTTGGAAAGGCAAGAAATAATGAACAATGAAAATAAATCACTTTAAATACAGTAACAAAATCATAACAGATATTTCATATATAAACTATAAAAACACTTATCTCAGCCTGTTCAACATAAAAACATGTGCTGCAAGTTTGAACTTTTGAAGTTCTATATGTAAGGAACAGTTTTCTTGACTGTCCGCACCTGGATCCAGAGAAGTTATTCTCTGGATCCTATCCCATACATTCGGCGGATCTAAACGACAAACCTTAAATTGTAATAAGATATTCTTGAGTGAAACATGCATGCTTATTGCAACTCAAGGGGTGTTTGCTATTGTAAACATTGCTCCACGGAATAGTGCATGGACGTTTTAACTTGCTGTAGGTGTAAAACGGGATTTACACGGTCGAACAGTTCGTCAAACCCTATTGTCAAACCTGGTTGTCGAGAGAGCTTGTGAAACGGTTCGAAGAGGTGGAGTCAGCCACAAATGCATAAGGTTCGTGGACAATGAAGCCCCGCCCACTAAAGTCAGGCGGGAACAGACTTTCTTCGAGCCGTTCGACGAACGTGTTCGACAACCAAATACCCCGTTCACACGTTCGAACATCACTTCAAACACTTGTCTGTCGAACCACGTTCGAAGAACCATTCGACCGTGTAAACCCGTCCTTAGTCTGAATAGGCCATTATTTCTAACTCAATCGCTTTGCTTGCGAAGTAAACTGGGTATGATCTTTAAACACGGGGGGGGGGGGGGTGTATATATAAACCCTACGGGAACGAATCCTGTCGATACTAAACATAATGCCATTCCACTATTCCAACAAACAATATAAAAAATATTCGACCTCTTCGGCGTTATGAACTGGGATATAGTTTACAATGGGAAAAAACTTTCAAAAGAATCTCAATTGTTTTCGAGAAATACTAAATCAAAGCAAAAAATATTCAAGGCCATAGCACAACACCTACCTCTTCATTTCAATTCAAGGACTTATACATCATTCCCAAATAGCATCCTGTTTTTCAAATTAAGATCCTAGTTTAGGAAGTAATAATAATAATAATAATAATAATAATAATAATAATAATAATAATAATAATAATAATAATGACATGAAAATTTCAAACACGTCAAGGGTATTTGTTACGAAAGGTGTTTAAAAGCTATGAATGAACATAAGCCTGTCGCTGATACATTACATTACAGAGATTCACATATGTTACTTTTCGTTTAATAATTCACTGAACAGAAAAAAAGTGTCGTCTTTGTGGAAATGTTTTTAAACCTTGATAAGAATTGTATTCTTTGGCAACCAAGCGTGATGCAGCAGCAGCCGTCACAGCTCAGAATCTATCTGGATATTGAAGTGCCATTTAACCTTTCTATTCAAAAAGACTAATCAAAGACCGGTCATGGCCACAGCACATACGGCCAAAAGGTGTTCAGATTTTTTTTCCAAGAGAGTTTCCAACTTCATTGTAAACATTGTTTTCAGGAAAATGACTTAGTGTGATAACCAGAATCATCACCCTATCACCACTATTATTCTCTGACAGTTGTTTCAATCTCCTTGAAGTGTACAATCATAAAACAGGAAAATTTAAAGAAAAATACCGCCACAATTCTTAACTGAAACCCAACAGCTGATAGTGCCAAAATATATTTTTAAGGTTATTTTCACTTTTCATTTTTGACAGGGCACCAATAATCATAAACATATCACAATGACCTTCACATCCAAAATATCAAGTAACACTCATCTGAGAGATGCATATAAAATATTAACCAATATCTTTGACAAGTAAATGATTTTTATTAACGCAACGTGATTTTTTCTAATAAAATATACCTGTACCAATATCTTTGGAAAATGAATAATTTACAACACAGCAACGTTTTCTAAGAGAAGAAAATACTTTTCCCTTTTCACAAATCAGTGTCAAGTACGATGGAATATCTCTCAAACAACTAATTATGAAGATATTCAAATTGTATACAAAACAATATCAAGGAAATAAAGAGTAAATTCTGCTTTCTTTGTTTTTTTTTCTTCGGTTCCACTTTTACTCTCTTCCACGTCTCTCCAAAACTTGTAATCCTAAAAACCATAATCACTAACAATTTGACGCCTCATAGCAATTGCCTAGACTCGTATAAATGATTTTTTTGTCTTTTGACGACGTAGAGTAGAAAATAGAGAAATTTAGTATCTTAATACTCCAGTAACTTTTTCTTCTTAAATCTAACGTATCAAGAAACATTTTAAATTTTGATGGTATTAAATATTAGTTTAGAGCATAAGCAAAAGAACTTTTGTATATACTATTACTTAGTAGTAATAAAACGTGAAAAGGGAATATCAAGCACACTAATAACCCAATTAATATACATAAATACATATGTATGTATGCATATATGTATGTATGTATTCATGTATGTATGTATAAAATCATGATCAAAATGTGACGAGAATTTTTTTTACAATAGTGGTGAAATTTTTATTTAGCAACCTCCAGTTGATAAATAACATTACTTATCTCTCTCTCTCTCTCTCTCTCTCTCTCTCTCTCTCTCTGTCCTTCCCCCTATTTGTCCTTCTTGCAAACCCGTAACTAATCGGCATTTTATTTCAGTAGTAGGGAGTTTGTTTTGTGACCGTGGTAATGGTTAATCAATGGGTCGTTGCACACTGGTAGGGGGGTCAGGATTGATAGGGGATAGAGGGAAGCTGGAAACAGATGGCGAACGCCACTCTACAAAAACCTTTTCCTTAATAACAACACGAACCAGGTGACACTATTCCTTTTCCATTGTCTTCATCTGTCTCGTGGTGGTTTGTCCATTGTCAACCACTGACTCTCTCTCTCTCTCTCTCTCTCTCTCTCTCTCTCTCACACACACACACACACACATACACAAACACACAACAACAACAACAACAACAAACCCAGAAAGCTACAGACTTACAACGAAAGCCTCTACGAATTCGAAAAAAACAGAAAAAAAAAAAACTATGGATAACAAACAATTAAGGACATCAGATCTTATCCTACCGTTTCTCTGTCTTCAACTTCAACATCAAAGGCGAATTCAATTTCGACAACATTACATCTGGCCATCATCCCCAAAACATAAAAGCCTTAAATCATCCGTCGCCGTTAATCCAAAGTCTGCAACATAGCAATTATTTCCTCTCCGATGCGGTAACGTCCCTGACAGGTGATCGCCAGACTGGGGTTCGAGTCCCGCTCAAACTTGTTAGTTCACCTTGGTCGCTGCAACCTCACCATCCTTGTGAGCTAAGGAAGGGGGGTTTGGCGGAGCATATATGTCTATCTGCTGAGTCATCAGCACTCATTGCCTGGCCCTCCTTGGTCGAGAGGGGGTTTGGGCGCTGATCATATGTATTTATGGTCAGTCTCTAGGGCATTGTCATGCCTGATAGGGCAATGTTACTGTCCCTTGCCTCTGCCACTCACGAGCGGCCTTTAAACATCTAAACACCGAAAAAAATCCTTTTCGCTGTGCTTAAGTACAACCCTTCTTCAACAACGTCATAAAGAACAATTTTCTTACAAATACCACACTAGTATCTCCTCTCCAAGACCAACATCATCATCTCTTCTCTATTCATACTAATACATTTATTTCCCCACAAACCCTTACTTTCCCTCCTAAATAATCTTGGCATTGGAGCAAATTTAATGTCGCGGTTAAGTACTACGAAAATAACTGCTCCTGGCTGATGTATGCATCGGGTATTCAACTGTGTAAAATGAACGTTTTCACCGCAAATGCTGTCTGAAAACCTCGTTGCGAGAGGAGGAATAATCATAGGAAACCAATTTCCGCCGCTGTAATCCGAGATTCATCGAGAGAGAGAGAGAGAGAGAGAGAGAGAGAGAGAGAAGAACTATATGAGAGGGGAAGTGAGACGATTAGTAAACTAGAGAGAGAGAGAGAGAGAGAGAGAGAGAGAGAGACTATATGAGATTGGAAGTGAGATAATCTAAACTATATATATATATATATATATAGATAGATAAATATATATATATATATATATATAGAGAGAGAGAGAGAGAGAGAGAGAGAGAGAGAGAGCAAATATTCATATCAGCTTGAAAGAGGAGACAGCTGCGACATAAATACTTCCCATAGAAATGAGCTTTCGATTCCTTCCATCCTCTTCTTTCCTTCAAAATAAACCTTCGAAGTGGAAGGATTACGGAAACATGGGAAAAAAAAAAATCCTCGTACAAAAGCTATTTGTTTAGATCTTATATAATTGCACTTAATAATGGTAACAAAAATGTGCAAATCTTACAAATACATTAAAGAAAGAAATATTAACTTTGACTTATAAAGCAAGCATAGAGAGGGCTATGTAAGTACAAATGTATGTATGTATATGTATATATATATATATATATATATGTGTGTGTGTGTTTGTGTACATACAAATATAGAGATAGACAGACAGATAGATAGATAGATAGATAGATAGGTAGCAATTAAAGCACATTTTTCAATAAAACAATGCAGAAACAATAAAAGTATATCCCGATAAAAACTATGCGTTAAAAACGAGTAATAAACAAAAATCTGATACGATAAATTAAGTCAAAAGCCAAACAGAAAACGAACATAACTGGATTCTTCGTCTTTCTTACAATGTAAGAAGTCGGTTAACATTGGATATTGAAAGAAATAAAATCAATTCATAAATTACTGAATGAAGATGATATCGACCAATAAGCATCTACAGACTGAACTCCGAAACCAGGGTCTTAAAATCACTGGTAGTCCTGAAAGTTTTAATTTATTAGCAGAGAGAGAGAGAGAGAGAGAGAGAGAGAGAGAGAGAGAGAGGTGTGTGTGTGTGTGTTTGTGTCGTCTTTAAGTGTACCCGAGAGGTATATTGTAAAACATTTAATTGCCAGCAGGTGCGTCCCACGTTATACGTCCGATAAACATCAAAGTAGTTTATAATATCAATACAGAGCGCTCTCTCTCTCTCTCTCTCTCTCTCTCTGAAACTCATCTATCTCCATCATTCGCTAACACAATCTGAAGTCCACCTTCCCCTCATTCCTCAACCCAATCTATCTATCTCAGCCTCTCCATTTCTAATCTAGCCTGTCTATCTATCTATCCATCTATGTATCTATCTCCTTTTTTCCGCCGAATCATCCTGTTCCTCCGCTGCTCCATTAATCACACAATGTCACCCGATACGCGAATGATGACCAGCGATCGTGTCTGGGCTCCCTCATTACCATCATGTCTCTTTCCTCCTTCCTTCCACCCCAATGTCATTTCCTCTCGTACGATGACATCGTTTTCCTCCCGTCATTTTCCATTACGTTGCAGACGGCTTCGTCCCACGACGGGGCGAGAAGGAGAGAGGCATAGATGTGCAGGAAGTTAACGGTGAGGAATAACCTAATAAGATTGAGAACATACG
>NC_090738.1:26544479-26546979 GCF_036898095.1 Palaemon carinicauda | reverse complement strand
GAGAGAATCATCTGTGATTAATTCTTGTACGTTTCTAATTAAACCTTCAACCTCTCACTCAACATTTACTGCAAAATGCATTAATTTCAAAATGTCTAAAGTGACATAAAGGTTTAATCTTCAATATGAAAAAAATAAAGAACTTATAAAGCTTCATTTAAATTTAGAAAGTAAGGTCACCTATCCAGTTATATACTGTACAATTGTCACTATGTACTGAAATATGAAATCAAATTTAACACTTCTACTGTATTGTAATTTTATATAGCTTTTTCAGACTGTCGGAAGCTTAGCAAATACTCACGAAACGTTTGTAAAATTGTTTGAAAATAGTTGACAAAATGCACAGAATGACACTTAAAACTAACTGATTACACGCATTTATAACACGAACTTGAAACAATGAACTTTTAATTACTAAACAAATGATTTTTTGCGTGAGTAAGATTTGACAATAGAACACTAGAACCTTGAAACTCTTTCCGTTAAATACAAGATCATTACGATCTCTTAAGAAACTCATGATCCTTGAAGCTGTTCTGAATGAATATATGGTCAGAAAGGCCTGCCAATTTCGTACACGAGTTTCTGTCATTAGAACGCGTGGTTTAACGATGCCGTCAATCAAATCAATTTGATCCTCTAAACACTACCACATGGAAACAAGACCTCGGAAGCCTACAAAAAAACATAATTATAATTCTTGAACACTTTTTAAATTATGACTCAAAAAAATTCGACAATATACCTATCCTCATAAAAAAAAAAAAACCGACTGTTTTACTGAAAATGTTTATGAAGCCAAAATTGAAGTACAATATTAATAGACAGGCGTTGAAAATCACAGAGATTGTAACCTTGAATCTCTTCACTTTCTTAGAGGGTAAAAGTAGCTACGATTTCTAATCTTCACTTTCATTTTGAAATATTTATGGAGCAGGTACCCAAAACTCTCTCTCTCTCTCTCTCTCTCTCTCTCTCTCTCTCTCTCTCTCAAATAAAAATAGGCCGTACAGGGCTGTGCCACCAAATATAAAGGAATTTAAAAGCGAGAATTCCTTAGACGAAATATTAAATCGTTCCGCTTACTTACCAATAAGTAAAACATTCCCTAAATATACCTAACAACTAATAAATAAAATGAAAGATGAAGCTTAAAGACACCACATAACTAAAATAAATCATAGATATTCCAACCCGATAAAAAAAAAATCACTCCGAAAAAAGTCTGTTCCAAATTTCAATTCAGATGACACTACAAAACCTTATCAGATGAGATGCATCTGCTCAGTTCGTCACGATATCGGGAGATTTAGGAGAACGTATTTGTTATGCTTCAATTTTTTTTTTAAGTTTCTGATACTTATCTTTCGAGATAAGTGCAACTCTTTATTGGTGTAAAATATTCAGCACATATTTGCGGTTTGTTGCGTAATGCGGCAATTATTTATTAAGTGGAGGTTAATAGCATCAGCGCAGGTGTACAGAAACACACGCGTGCAGGGTTATTGCACTTAACATATACTGTACATACGTATATATATATATATATATATATACTGTATATATAAATATATATATATATATATATATATTATATATATAAATATATATACATATATATACATATATATATATATATAAACATATATATATATATATATGTATATATATATTTATACATATCTAAATATATAATATATATATATATATATATATATAAATATAAATATATGTATGTATATATTTATACATATATATACATATATATATATATATATATATACATACTGTATATACACATGTCTATAAGATAAAAAAATGTTTAGGGAAGTAAAAAAAAAATGAGTAGAAAAACTGGGTTCGGTAGAAATGGTAAAAGCCTCTGGCCAAAAGGAAAAAAATTCAATTAAAGGATAAGGAATGAGTATAATGAAGAGAGGCAACAAACGAGGCTGTAGAAGGGCACAAAATCAGACGAGAAGAGAGAAAACTCAAATTAGAGCGAAGAATAAAAATCAGTCAAGAGAGGCAAGAGAAAAATTAAATGGGATACTTTACTTGAAGTTAAAACCGATGAGAAATAATGAGAGTATTAGCAATAAAGGAAATTTATGTGGTGTAAATGTAAGAATGAAAAATACCAAAGTAAGATGAGTAAAACGGAGAGTAATAAGAATAGAATGGAAAATAATACGAGGGCTTAGGGTTATACAAAGATTAATACGAGTAAGATGATAGATAATGAGAAGAGCAAAATGCGTAAAATCAAGCTAAAAACGCTATAAATGAAACGGCAAAAGAAGCAAAAGTGAAATATACAACAGTAAGTGTAATATCATGAATAGACAGACGAATAAAAGTACAAAGAGCAGAAGGTAGAGCAGTATGAGTAACACAAGGAGTAATGAAAGATAAAAAGAGAATTATATAAAATGGAGTAGTAAAGGGGGGAGAAGAATAAGAGTAAAAATAGGAAGGAGATAAGAAGAATGATGGG
>NC_090738.1:26531064-26543979 GCF_036898095.1 Palaemon carinicauda | reverse complement strand
TGTAAGAATTGCTCGTAGAATTATTTATAAAATCTCGACTGGGACAAAGGAGAAGAGCATATAACCATCAAAAAGAGAGATGGCTCTCTTATAGCAACATAAGATGAAGGAAGACAACGTTGGATGGAACACTTTAGTGAGCTTATGAATAGGAGATATGAAGGGAATAATTTAATTGATATGCCTGAAGCTGATGAAGACCTTAATGTTCCCATGAATGAATTGAGTGTGTTTGAAGTCAAAGGTATCATTAAAAACCTAAAGAGATGGAAAGCCCCGGGATACGATGGAATAACTGCCGATATGATACTGGCCGAAAATGAAGTGACTCCCAGACTGCATACAAGATTAATTTGTAGAATGCGGTATGAGGAGGCAAAACCTGATGAATGGAAGTTAGTAGTGTTGGTGAAAATAGCAAAAGAAGGAGACCTGTCTGATTGCAATAATTGCAGAGGCATAACAATTACGTTAGTTGTTTTGAAAATATATAGTATGCTTATTCTAAAGAGACTGGAGAGAAAGATTGATGAAAAGTTGAGAGATGAAAAAGCAGGATTTAGAAAAGGTAGAAGTTGCACTGACCAAATTTTAATTTTGAGACATGTACAGCAATGCGTAGAATATAGAAATCATCTTTTGATGGCCTTTGTGGGCTATGAAAAAGCCTTTGATAGTGTGCACAGACCAATTTTGTGGAGAGTCCTGCGTTATTATGGAATTCTTCTTAAATATGTAAATTTGATTAAGTCTGTTCATGAGCAGAGCAAATGCAAAATTAATGTTAATGGAGTCTTATCAAATGAATTCCCATTGAACAGCGGAGTACGCCAAGGGAATGTGTTTTCACCTATGTTTATTATCCTCCCCATGGACTTTGTTAGGCGTACAACAGTCAGAGATGGTGGAGAAGGATTGGACTGGATTGGTGATAGGCATTTAGCAGACCTAGAGTATACTGGTGATGTTGTCCTTGTTAGCAGAACACCACAGGATTTGCAATACTTGCTTACCAGAATGCATGAAATATCACACGAGATTGGGCTAAACATCAATAGAAGAAAGACAGAGATGATGAGAACGGAGTATGCAATGGAAGATGAAATATCATAAGAAGGAGAAAAGATTAATGAGGTAGAATCATTTAAGTATTTAGGAACTATGGTCTCCAATAAAGGGTCATTAGAATTAGAGGTTAGTGAAAGATTGAAAAAAGCAAACCAGACAATGCCAAGGCTAAGTAAAATTTGGAAATCAAATTGCTTGAAATTACATCTAAAAATCTGACTATATATCAGCTTAGTGAGATCAGTGTTACTCTATGGACATGAGTCATGGTATGACAATGAAAAAAATCTCCAATAGGTTTAGTAGATTTGAGAACAAAGTCCTGAGAAGGATATTGGGATATTACTCGAGTGCCCTATGTGGATGAGATCATGATAAGGGGTAGATGGAGATGCTTTGGGCATGCTCTTCGCACTCCCCAAGATAGAAGAGTTGGAAACCCCAGGCCTACATGGGTGAGGACAATGATGCGCGAAGTAGGAGATGATGAATGGAAAAGTATTGAATTAAAAGCTCAAGATAAGGACGACTGGCGAAATCTAACTGAGACCCTATTCGTCAATAGGCGTAGGAGGAGATGATGATGATGATGATGATGATATATATATATATATATATATGTGTGTGTGTGTGTGTGTGTGTTTGTGTAAATATATCAAGAGTATTAGTGATATATATATATATATATATATATAAAAGCGTGTGTAAATATGTGGCACATGAAATACATATAAAGGCAAAAATCACATTGAAAAAGAGTATACTGCATTGATATACACACGCAAACCGTCAGACAAACTTTCAGTACAAAGGATTGGAATCCCCCAAATGAAAAGGTGACAGCACAACGCTGACACCGACTCCAGTAATCGTTAGCTAACCTTTGTATCACTCTGATCACTGGGTTAATAACCTTACTTTACTTATAGATTGAGGAACGTGTTCACCTTAGTGCGGAGTTAATCGTCCTAAACGAACTATTGAAACGAGATTAGCATTTACTATATATTACAGTGCCATAGATCTAAAATATAATTCAAGAGGGACCTAAAATCAGTTGTCTTAGTTGTGCCACTATTATTATTATTATTATTATTATTATTATTATTATTATTATTATTATCATTAACGAAGCTATAACCCTAGTTGGAAAGGCACGATGCTATAAGCCCAAGGGCTCCAACAGGGAAAAATAGCCCAGTGAGGAAAGAAAATAAGGAAATAAATAAACGATATGAGAAATAATGAACAATTAAAATAAATCACTTTAAAAACAGTAACAAAATCATAACAGATATTTCATGTATAAACTATAAAAAGACTTATCTCAGCCTGTTCAACATAAAAACATTTGCTGCAAGTTTGAACTTTTGAAGTTCTATATGTAGGGAACAGTTTTCTTGACTGTCCGCACCAGGATCCAGAGAAGTTATTCTCTGGATCCTATCCCAAACATTCGGCGGATCTAAACGAAAACCTTAAATTGTAATAAGATATTCTTGAGTGAAACATGCATGCTTATTGCAACTCAAGGGGTGCTTGCTATTGTAAACATTACTCCAGGGCATACTGCATGGAAGTTTTAACTTGCTGTAGGTGTAAAACGGGTTTTACACGGTCGAACGGTTCGTCGAACCTGTTTTTCAAACGGTTCGAAGAGGTGGAGTCAGCCACAATTGCACAAGGTTTGTGGACAATGAAGGCCCGCCCACAAAAGTCAGGCAATAACAGACTTTCTTCGAACCGTTCGACGAACGTGTTCGACAACCAAATACCCCGTTCACACGTTCGAACATCACTTCAAACACTTGTCTGTCGAACCACGTCCGAAGAACCATTCGACCGTGTAAACCCGCCCTTAGTCTGAATAGGCCATTATTTCTAATTCAATCGCTTTGCTTGCGAAGTAAAGTGGTTATGAGCTTTACACGGGGGGGAGGGGGGGAGGAAATTGAAAACCCTACGGGAACAAATCCTATCGATGCTAAACATAATGCCATTCCACTACTCCAACAAACAATATTAAAAATATTCGACCTCTTCGGCGTTATGAACTGGGATATAGTTTACAATGGGAAAAACTTTCAAAAGAATCTCAATAGTTTTCGAGAAATATTATTAATTCAAAGCAAAAAATAAAAAAAAATAAAAAATCTTATTCAAGGCCATAGCACAACACCTACATTTTCATTTCAATTCAAGGACTTATACATCATTCCCAAAAAGCATCCTGTTTTTCAAACTAAGATTCTAGTTTAGGAAGTAATAACAATAATAACAATAATAATAATAATAATAATAATAATAACCAAGCGTGATGCAGCAGCAGCCGTCACAGCTCTGAATCTATCTGGATATTGAAGTGCCATTTAACCTTTCTATTCAAAAAGACTAATCAGAGACCGGTCATGGCCACAGCACATACGGCCAAAAGGTGTTCAGATTTTTTTTTTTCAAGACTTTCCAATTTCATTGTAAACTTTGTTTTCAGGAAAATGACTTAGTGTGATAACCAGAATCATCACCCTATCACTACTATTATTCTCTGCCAGTTGTTTCAATCTCCTTAAAGTGTACAATCATAAAACATGAAGATTTTAAGAAAAATTCCGCCACAATTCTTAACTGAAACCCAACAGCTAATAGTGCAAAAACATATTTTTGAGGCTATTTTCACTTTTCATTTTTGACAGGGCACCAATAAAACACATCATAATGACCTTCATATCCAAAATAACAAGTGACACTCATCTCAGAGATGCATATAAAATAACCAATATCTTTGACAAGTAAATGATTTTTATTAAGGCAACGTGTTTTTTTTTTCCTAAGAAAATATACCTGTATCAATATCTTTGGAGAATTAATCATTTACAACACAGCAACGTTTACTAAGAAAAGAAAATACTTTTCACTTTTCACAAATTAGTGTCAAGTACAATGTAATATCTCTCAAACAACTAGATTATGAAGATATTCAAATTATATACAAAACAATAACAAGGAAATAAAGAGTAAATTCTGCTTTCTTTGTTTTTTCTTCGGTTCCACTTTTATTCTCTTCCACGTCTCTCCAAAACTTGTAATCCTAAGAACCATAATCACCAACAATTTGACGCCTCATAGCAATTGCCTAGACTCGTATAAATGATTTTTTTTTTCTTTTGACGACGTAGAGTAGAAAATAGAGAAATTTAGTATCTTAATACTCCAGAACTTTTTCTTCTTAAATCTAACGTATCAAGAAACATTTTAAATTCTGATGGTATTAAATATTAGTCTAGAACATAAGCAAAAGAACTTTTGTATATACTATTACTTAATAGTAATAAAATGTGAAAAGGGAATATCAAGCACACTCAATAACCCAATTAATAAACATAAATACATATGTATGTATGCATGTATGTATGTATGTATGTATTTATGTATGTATGTATAAAATCATGATCAAAATGTGACGAGAATTTTTTTTTACAATAGTAATGAAATTTTCATTTAGCAACCTCCAGTTAATAAATAACATTACTTATCTCTCTCTCTCTCTCTCTCTCTCTCTCTCTCTCTCTCTCTGTCTTTCCCCCTATTTGTCCTTCTTGCAAACCCGTAACTAATCGGCATTTTATTTCAGTAGTAGGGAGTTTGTTTTGTGACCGTGGTAATGGCTAATCAATGGGTCGTTGCACACTGGTAGGGGGGGGGGGAGTGATAGGGGATAGAGGGAAGCTGGAAACAGATGGCGAACGCCACTCTACAAAAACCTTTTCCTTAATAACAACACGAACCAGGTGACACTATTCCTTTTCCATTGTCTTCATCTGTCTCGTGGTGGTTTGTCCATTGTCAACCACTGACTCTCTCTCTCTCTCTCTCTCTCTCTCTCTCTCTCTCACACACAAACATACACAACAACAACAACAACAACAAACCCAAAAAGATACAGACTTACAACGAAAGCATCTACGAATTCGAAAAAAACGAAAAAACCTATGGATAACAAACAATTAAGGACATCAGATCTTATCGTACCGTTTCTCTGTCTTCAACTTCAACAACAAAGGCGAATTCAATTTCGACAACATTACATCTGACCATCATCCCCAAAACATAAAAGCCTTAAATCATCCGTCGCCGTTAATCCAACGTCTGCAACATAGCAATTATTTCCTCTCCGTTGTGGTAACGTCCCTGACCGGTGATCGCCAGACTGGGGTTCGAGTCCCGCACAAACTTGTTAGTTCACTTTGTTCGCTGCAACCTCACCATCCTTGTGAGCTAAGGAAGGGGGGTTTGGCTGAGCATATAGGTCTATCTGCTGAGTCATCAGCACTCATTGCCTGGCCCTCCTTGGTCGAGAGGGGTCTTGGGCGCTGATCATATGTATATATGGTCAGTCTCTAGGGCATTGTCCTGCTTGATAGGGCAATGTTACTGTCCCTTGCTTCTGCCACTCACGAGCGGCCTTTAAACATTTAAACACCGAAAAAATCCTTTTCGCTGCACTTAAGTACAACCTTTTTTCAACAACGTCATGAAGAACAATTTTCTGACAAATACCACACTAGTATCTCCTCTCCAATACCAACATCATCATCTCTTCTCTAACTATACTAATACATTTATTTCCCCACAAACCCTTCCTTCCCCTCCTAAATAATCTTAGCATTGGAGCAAATTTAATGTCGCGGTTAAGTACTACGAAAATAACTGCTCCTGGCTGATGTATGCATCGGGTATTCAACTGTGTAAAATGAACGTTTTCACCGCAAATGCTGTCTGAAAACCTCGTTGCGAGAGGAGGAATAATCATAGGAAACCAATTTCCGCTGTAATCCGAGATTCATCGAGAGAGAGAGAGAGAGAGAGAGAGAGAGAGAGAGAGCGAGAGAGAGAGAGAGGAAGTGAAACGATTAGTAAACTAAAGAGAGAGAGAGAGAGAGAGAGAGAGAGAGAGAGAGACTATATGAGATTGGAAGTGAGATAATTAGGTAAACTATATATATATATATATATATATAGAGAGAGAGAGAGAGAGAGAGAGAGAGAGAGAGAGAGAGCAAATATTCATATCAGCTTGCAGGAGGAGACAGCTGCGACATAAATACTTCCCATAGAAATGAGCTTTCGATTCCTTCCATCCTCTTCTTTCCTTCAAAATAAACCTTCGAAGTGAAAGGATTACGGGAAAAAAAAAATCGTACAAAAGCTATTTGTTTAGATCTTATATAATTGCACTTAATAATGGTGACAAAAATGTGCAAATCTTACAAATACATCAAAGAAAGAAATATTAACTTTGACTTACGTATAGCAGCAAGCATAGAGAGGGCTTTGTAAGTACAAATATGTATATATATATATATATATATGTGTGTGTGTGTGTGTGTGTGTGTGTGTGTGTTTGTGCACATACAAAAAATAGAGATAGACAGACAGACAGATAGATAGATAGGTAGCAATTATAGTATATTTTTAAATAAAACAATGCAGAAACAATAAAAGTATATCCCGATAAAAACTATGCGTTAAAAACGAGTAATAAACAAAAATCTGATACAATAAATTAAGTCAAAAGCCAAACAGAAAACGCACATAACTGGATTCTTCGTCTTTCTTACAATGCAAGAAGTCCGTTAATATTTGATATTGAAAGAAATATAATCAATTCATAAATTACTGAATGAAGATGATATCGACCAATAAGCATCTACAGACTGAACTCCGAAACCAGGTTCTTAAAATCACTGGTAGTCATGAAAGTTTTAATTTATTAGGAGAGAGAGAGAGAGAGAGAGAGAGAGAGAGAGAGAGAGAGAGTGTTTGTGTCGTCTAAAAGTGTACCCGAGAGGTATATTGTAAAACATTTAATTGCCAGCAGGTGCGTCCCGCGTTATACGTCCGATAAACATCAAAATAGTTTATAATATCAATATAGAGCTCTCTCTCTCTCTCTCTCTCTCTCTCTCTCTCTCTCTCTCTCTCTCTGAAATTCATCATCTATCTCCATCATTCGCTAACACAATCTGAAGTCCACCCTCCTCTCATTCCTCAACCCAATCTATCTATCTCAGCCTCTCCATATCTAATCTAGCCTGTCTATCTATCTATCCATCTATGTATCTATCCCCTTTTTTTCCGCCGAATCATCCTGTTCCTCCGCTGCTCCATTAATCACACAATGTCACCCGATACGCGAATGATGACCAGCGATCGTGTCTGGGCTCCCTCATTACCATCATGTCTCTTTCCTCCTTCCTTCCCCCCCAATGTCATTTCCTCTCGTACGATGACATCGTTTTCCTCCCGTCATTTTCCATTACGTTGCAGACGGCTTCGTCACACGACGGGGCGAGAAGGAGAAAGGCATAGATGTGCAGGAAGTTAACGGTGAGGAATAACCTAATAAGATTGAGAACATACGAGATGGGAGATACAATTTCATGTGATTTATATGAATGTTAATGCAGCTGACCAATAAATGGGAGAGTCAAACTTCAGTTTTATAAGCAGGATGTAATGGGGTCGATAAAGCTATGGACTATTAACTCAAAGTTACGAGTTCAAGTCCGGTGTAAAACCTAACTAAATTCACTTAATTATTTGACAACTGAATTAATTTGCGAAGAATTTCAAAGAAATATGTTATATAGCAGTGAAAATTAATGTATAAAAGAAAAAAAAATACGGAGATTGAAAACGAGTATATAAATGTTTGTTTTGAAATATTTCATAAGTTATTGACAAAGGCGACAGCAGTACACGTAGTATATGGTTATGCAATCCGAAAATATATAAATAAAACAGTAAATGATTAAAGGAAAAGTTCAGTTTCAATCCACTGTATCTTTATTAATACATGATGAAATTAACATACAGTGCTTAAATAGATTATATCATCATCATAATCATCATCTCCTCCTACGCCTATTGACGCAAAGGGCTTCGGTTAGATTTCGCCCGTCGTCTCTATCTTGACCTTCAAATCAATCCTTCTCCATTCATCATCTCCATTCTCCATGCATTAGGTAAAATTATTTTTTCATAAAATAAAGACTTGCAAGTCTCTCTCTCTCTCTCTCTCTCTCTCTCTCTCTCTCTCTCAAACGCAGACACACGATTAGAGTAATCAATTTCATTACATCTCTATTCCAAATAGAGCACATTTATCCCTGATCATTTTGCCATCTGGAGGTCCAATAGTATCGATTTCAGAATCAATTATACCGACAGGTTGTGCCATGACACATTCTACTCTGTTTTAGACATCCTATTAAATGAAGGAAGTCAAAATGAGAGGCCTTAGGAGGCAAAAGTTTTATAAAGCTAATCATTCGTTAAACACGGAAGAAATTAACATTAAACATTCATGGATGGCCTGTTAAAATCCCTGTCGCAAATTGAAAAAAAAAAAAATTCATGAGAAGCAAGAAGTTAGTTTTCCCTTGTTAAATTTAATTTTTCTATTTGTGAAATATTCCTTTTTCCCCAAACAATGCAAAAAAAAAAAAAAATAACTTGACTATCTAAAAAATTAATGAGTAAAACTACATCATATCTAATTGTATGACCAGGCCTACTTACCCTGAAACGTCTCTCTTTGGACCCTCTAGAAATAAAACTACATACCAGTGACTAAAACCGCAATGGGTTCCTTGACTTTAATATGACCATTCAATTGGACAATATCCCCAAGTGAATATAGTCTTGTCATATATTCAAGGCCATTAGAGGTAGTGTGATATATATATATATATATATACATATACATATACATATATATATATATATATATATGTATATGTATATGTATATATATATATATATATATATATGGAACAGTTTAATCTCAGAGGATTATATTCTGGTGTATTTAGCTGGCGGTACACCAAAGTCTCATATGCCTAACTTTCACTGGCTAAAAACGGCTTATCGAATGATTGATAGGAAGTTGAGAAAAAAATTGAAGGAACTTCCCGTAGTACCTCCCACGTTTTGGGTGCGGACTATAGTGGCATTTTCAAGGCCATCCATGAGCAGGAAATTTTACCGAAAGCTGTCTTTTGTTAATAACTTAACAGAATTAGCTCAGATGGTGCCAATGTGTGTGTGTGTATATATATATATATATATATACACACACGTATATATACTGTATATATACATATATATATATACATATACATATACATACATATATATATATATATATATATGTATATACACACATACATATATATATGTACTGTAAATATATACACACACACACACACACACACACATATATATATATATATATATATTGTAAAATACCAGACAACAGCTTATTTGCTAAAATTTACAGCGGGGATCGATCATAATAGTCTTGAGAGAGAGAGAGAGAGAGAGAGAGAGAGAGAGAGAGAGCAAAAGTCTTGAAATTTGGTTCCATTTTGTCGTTAAACCTTTCTTCCTCTATTAAGAGAGAGGAGGAAACCGTTGTAGTCTGGTAATCATTCATAAATATATTATAATGTTGTTTTTTTCTTGAGTTACGGATGACACGCACCATAAGGTAAATAAATTTATTGGACAGGAATTAGTTGAAAAGACAGATACAAAATGTAATCGGTTTTCCTGATGAATTTTGAACAAGAACCATTTTGAAAAGGCAAAACTAAAAATAATAAGTACATACAGCAATTTAGCTTTGAAAAATTGCATATTGGATTAAGCGTTTAGTGGTAATATATCAAAACGATAAAAAGTAAGAAAAAGACATTAATACCACCTTCAAATAGTAATTTGAAATGTCCTTATCAAAATAACTTCCTCAAATGATAATCAGAACATTAAACCTAGATTCAAAAAACGGGAAAAGGTTGTTTTAATAAATTCAGATGGAATTTTTATGAGTGATCATAAAGAAAGGGAGACAAACATACTGATAAATATTTCATTCCCATATTGCAGTATAATATGAATCTTAGTTTTGGGTTTATACTTGAAATAAAAAAGAAAAAAGATCGTCGTTACTATATCATGATTATAACCTTAAATATCATCACTTGGTATCCACCTTAATATCAATAGGTCATTATTGTAAGAATAGAAGTTAAGAATACTCGTTTAAGTTCTTACTATCCCCATCAGAAGAAACTAACAAAAAGCAACCTTTTAAAGAAGAATTAAAACTGAAGACTAAAAAATATTATGAGGTAAATTTCTCCAGGAAATCACACCATTAAATGTAATTCTTGCAAAAATAATACTATTTCTTTTAAAATAACAGCATTTGTTACAGAATCCATCGAGTAAATGCAGCGCACTTTGTTTAGTGTCAAATACATCATCCGCCTAAACATGGAATAACGGCCATTTACCGCCAAGTAAATGGCTGGTAAATTATCGAGAATAAACAACAAACATTGAGGATGGAGGAAATAAAGCCAAACACTGAGGCTTCCTCCCTTGGAAAGGTCCATCTATCTTTCCATATGATCAATTTCTTCGTTCTCTCCTTGAGAAAAAAACTACTCGCTTGTAAAATGACGGATTGGGAGGGGCCAATCTCTCTCTCTCTCTCTCTCTCTCTCTCTCTCTCTCTCTTTATATATATATATAAATATATATATATATATATATATATATATTCCTCGTCGTCGTAAAGTAAAAATAAGTTAAGACAAAGAATCAAAGAATGATGCTCAATAATGTTTGAAATAACGGAGGCTATCTTATTAATAGACAACATCAACACAAATAATGTTAATCATCATCAGAGAGAAGAAAAGTTGACAAAAATAAAGAAATATTATAAGATGTAAAAATTACCACATGAAGCCTAGTTCTGGTTAAACTCAGGCAATAACTAAAGCTGAGGAACTACGAGGGACAACACTTTCACTTTATCCCCCTATCCACCATCACCCCTCTTTCTCCTTCTATCCCATCAATATAACAGCAGTGCAAACATGAACTCTATACCACAAGCAAGAACATTAACGTCATTCACGACCACAAGCAAAAGCACTAAGACCAACCTCTGGAAACACTTGAATACCAAAAGCTGGACGGAAAATTGGAAGGAGTGGCGGACCACAGGGAGTGTGTGTGTCAAACACAGCAGGATTTAATGATCTAATCAGGGATTCATTACATGGTTAAATAGATTCTGACAAACTTTAACCATCATCAATCATTTTCAAGCAATTACAAACGTCACAAGTCTTTTGAGGAGAAGCGTTGCAAATATTGCTGTTGTCCTATTGGCGAATTTCAGACGGGCTAATATGCAATCCGAAACGCGATATTTCTTCTTATAGGTACAGTTACCTTCATCAATTCCGGTACACTGACGTCTCCTTCGCTTCCTATAAAGTGTACCGGAATTAATGAAGCCAACTGTACCATGGCCTACAGTGTAAGAGTTAATGCTTAATGGTCATTTATTTAAAAGATTTCTAACAACTTTTTAGTTTCATAACATATCAAATTTAATTTGTGTTCTTCAACTAAATTTGATGAAACGTAATGAAACCGTAAAAAGTATATTATCTTTTATTGATTTTATTCTTGTATTAGATTATTATTCTTGTTGTTTAAAGTGTATTTGAAATTATTAAAAAAAAATATGTAATAAAGGTAAATTAATCCTCAAATAATAATGTGGAGACACGAATGATAAAATGAACTAAAGAGGTAAGAGTTGTTATTAAAAAAAAAAAATACGTGAAACTCAAAAATAGTTGACTAATTCTGATAGACCGAAACTTTGAGATCGTAGGGGATTTTCAATTAAAATAAATTTTCAGATTATCTTTGAATAGAAGTACGCCCATGACCACTAATAAGTTTCACATGATCCTTGGTCCGATTCCACTAACAACCTCAACCACCATTTCAGGCTTTAGAAAATGACAAGCTTTAATGCAAAAGTTCAGTTGTATTAGTTAACAAAGTTACTCTTCTATATTTAAGGAGGAAATAATCATGAGAATTGAAATCTATTCTCATTTCCTAAGAGAAACTCTTTAGGCAAAATTTACTTCATTGACAATGGAAACTGTAACGACAAACATGCAACAGGCCACTTGGACGAACTTCATATCTCTAACAAGCATAGACAGTATAAACTGGTCTGTTTGGGATATAAAAGGCTGGAAAATATTCTTTAAAATAGCGAAATGTGAAATTTCATCATTTATATTATTCAAAATAGTCTTTTAAAAGGAGAAACAAAATGATCACTTTATTAGAAATGGCTTAGTAATTCTTCCTAATCGTAACATAAATAACATAGTTCGCAATTAATTAAAAGCAGATGTGTCAAAAAAATCCACGAATTGTTAACAAAATTAATATTAAACACTTCAAAAATGATATAACAACGGCTTCATAAATCTGCATGGTCATAAAACACCTATTAAGAACGGAGAATAATAATAACAATAATCAATATCTTAATAATCACTTTACAATAACAATAACGAGTGTCCGTCATTCATTAAAAGTTTCATGCTACCATTTGAGAGAGAGAGAGAGAGAGAGAGAGAGAGAGAGAGAGAGAGAGAATCATCTGTGGTTAATTCTTATACGTTTCTAATTAAACCTTCAGCCTCTCACTCAACATTTACTGCAAAATGCATTAATTTAAAAATGTCTAAAGTGACATAAAGGTTTAATCTTTAATATGAAAAAAAATAAAGAACTTATAAAGCTTCATTTAAATTTAGAAAGTAAGGTCACCTATCCAGTTATATACTGTACAATCGTCACTATGTACTGAAATATCAAATCCAATTTAACACTTCTACTGTATTGTAATTTTATATAGCTTTTTCAGACTGTCGGAAGCTTAGCAAATACTCA
>NC_090738.1:26521064-26523564 GCF_036898095.1 Palaemon carinicauda | reverse complement strand
AACACATTAGAAAGAGATGACAAAGGGTCCAGCTTTATAACAGTTTTGACATAAACATTAATATTACCATAGGAATATGTAAAGGTGACTTATTTATTAACAAAGGTTGACATTCCTTAATCAAGATATAATCCAGATAAAGTTCTGGAAAATGAAAGATTTGTAAGGACCCGTCTAACCCTGTCAGAAATACATTGCGTACTCTGACGAAATCTTAACCCTGGATAGGTACGGTCCTCGGACACCCCTTTAAGGGTATACTCGGACGCGAACGACCCCGACGCCAAAAAAAATTCTTGAAAAATCAGTTTTTGCAGTAACCTCCTTTTTTCTTTTGCCAAAAAAAACTTCAATGAATGCTTAAAACAACTGTATAGATAAATACTACTCATCTGCAGAAAAACTATTTATTATAAATATTTTAAAAAATTAAGTAGAAAAAAAAAAAGACCTGACATAAAAATTCATAAAAAAAAAGTTTATACATATATACACAAATCCTTTTAGGAATTGATTCTTGAATGTTTAGGACACATCTTGATGTATTTTGGATGAAGTCAGACCCATGGAGGTGAAGATCTGAAATGAGAAAAAAAGGGTAACTTTTTTTGGCCAAAAAAATTTGTCCAAATTTCATGAATTTTTTTGGGTACCCAAATGAAATAGGAAGTGGCTAATTTTTTTAGGGAATAAACATATGTTATCCTAAAATAGAAATATGTAAAAAAATCTTCATTATTTTGTAAATTACATTTATATCAGGGGCCATATCTAAAGGTAATTTTTTGAGTACTTAGAAATTCCGTAAAAAAATACATATATTTAATATATAATATGATATTTATGCAGGTAAAAATATACCAAAATATCACAAATTCTATAGGGAACAAGAATATATATAGATAGGGCAGCTTACGCTTCGGATATGTCCACAAAATGGCCGCCAACCACACTGACTCAGACTCCCTAATCTGCCACTTGAAATGTAGGAAGGGTATGTCAATTTCAAGGTGTTATTTACTAATCTAATTATTATTGGATATGCATAAAAATTGTATGGTGGGTTGCTGGATAATTGATGATTATTTTACGAATATAAAATTAAAATTCTGACCCAAAAAAATTTTTTTGAAGGGAAATAAAATCGAAAAAAAAAATGTAAAACAATATTTTAGCTAAAAAAATTTGATGATATTCAATCAAAAAAAAAGTAAACAAAATTTTCCGACAAATAAACATCTAGAGGAATCATTACTCTGTGATAGTTCCTTAGTACGTAGTAATTTTGAAAGAATTGGGAAAAAACGAAAAATGGCAATCACCGGAAAATCGAACACATACCTATATATACGCCATATCTGGCTAAAAAAAAGATAGGCATGGGTAGCCAGATCATCTAGAAACACTTTCCAACACTATAAAAATATAAGTTTTGCGACACTACTTGCCAATTCCTTACGGTAACATGACTAAGCAAAAAAATGCAAAACAAATAAAAAGGGGCACTCGAGGAAAAATGGCTAACATTCTAATATACGGCATTTCAGAAAAAAAAAATTCAGCCACGTGCTAGTCAAACCATCAAGGCACATTTTCCGACAAATAAACATCTAAATGAATAATTACTCTGTGATAGTTCCTTAGTACGTAGTAATTTTGAAAGAAATGGGAAAAAACGAAAAAATGGCAATCACAGGAAAATCGAACACATACCTATATATACGCCATATCTGGCTAAAAAAAGAAGATAGGCATGGGTAGCCAGATCATCTAGAAACACTTTCCAACACTATAAAATTATAAGTTTTGCGACACTACTTGCCAATTCCTTACGGTAACATGACTAAGCAAAAAAAATGCAAAACAAATAAAAAGGGGCACTCGTGGAAAAATGGCCATTCTAATATACGGCATTTCAGAAAAAAAAAAAATTTCAGCCACGTGCTAGGCAAACCATCAAGGCATATTTTCCGACAAATAAACATATAAATGAAATATTACTCTGTGATAGTTCCTTAGTACGTAGTAATTTTGAAAGAAATGGGAAAAAACGAAAAAATGGCAATCACAGGAAAATCGAACACATACTTATATATACGCCATATCTGGCTAAAAAAAAAATAGGCATGGGTAGCCAGATCATCTAGAAACACTTTCCAACACTATAAAAATATAAGTTTTGCGACACTACTTGCCAATTCCTTACGGTAACATGACTAAGCAAAAAAATGCAAAACAAATAATAAGGGGCACTCGCGGAAAAATGCCCAACATTCTAATATACGGCATCTCAGATAAAAAAAAAGACATGCACGTGTTAGCCCAACCATCAAGGCACACTTTCTAACACATAAACATGAAAAAAAAATCAATAATATACGGCAATTCCTTACTACGTAGTAAATTTTTACAAATATTGAAAAAAAACAGAAATTGGCAACCGCAGTTAAATACCCAATATACCAATAACTACGTCGTATCTGACAAAAACAAAATCAAT
>NC_090738.1:26501530-26509030 GCF_036898095.1 Palaemon carinicauda | reverse complement strand
ATATATATATATATATATATATACACACACATCTATATATATATATATATATATATATATATATATATATAGAGAGAGAGAGAGAGAGAGAGAGAGAGAGAGAGAGAGAGAGAGAGAGAGAGAGAGAGATGTGTGTCTGTGCGCGTGTCTGTCTGTTAGCTTCTTTGCTATTGCCTGTCATAGTTTCCCACACAAAGTAATTAAATAACAAAGAAAAACAAGAAGCAGTAACAAATAAAGAAGGAATGGACTGAAGTGCCTTCAACGAATGTCTTCACAGTCTGTGAGTTTAGTTTCTTATATCTCTGCCAGAGCCAACTCGCCTAATAAGAAAAGACATTCATGAATACACACACACACTAGGTGTGTGTGTCTATACATATGTATGTATGTATGTATATATATATATATATATATATATAAATGTATGTATACACACACACACACACATATATATATATATATATATATATATATATATATATAAATGTATGTATATACACACACACACACATATATATATATATATATATATATATATATGTATATAATCTATGTATATTCATCATCAACATCTGTTCCCACGCCTATTAACGCCAAGGGCCTCAATTTAATTTCCCCAGTTGTCTCTATCTTGAGGTTTTAAATCGATACTTCTCGATTCATCATATATATATATATATATATATATATATATATATATATATATATATATATATATATATATATATATATATATATTCTATTCACCATTATCTGATATCTGGAAGTGACTATAACAGATAAAATAAAGATGGAAAACTCTTAGGACTTAGAAGTGACAAATCCTCTTTAACGGCTAAAATCAGTAATGGGCTAGAGACATACAAAACACCATTCGAAAGAAAATTGTAAAATAATATAATAAACAATGAAGTTTTGAATCAAATATTAAAGTATATCATCATCATCATCATTTTAATCACCTTTACTTCCTGAATCATCATCATTACCATGAAATTCACCAGATACTAATATATAACTTAATGAACAGCATTAAATCCATAAAATATTCTGCTTTCCTTCAGCCATGGAAAAACATCCCCCTTGGAGTATGGCGTCCCAGAGAGGGAAAAAAGTCTGATGGAGTCAAAATACGTCCCAACAGCAGCACAGGGAAAAACACATTTATCAAAACCACAATGAAGATTCGGATATTTTTCTCCCCTCCGCTTTTCGGGAAGCCCGGCCGGGAGTAAAATCTCGCCACGGAAATTCTTATACTGGGGATTTTGATCAGAGCTGGCACTCTGTTAAAGGGAGGGGGGGGGGGTGTATTCTTTGGGAGGTGGTGAGGGATAGGTAGGTAAAAGGAAAGGGATGGTACGGATGTGATATGGAAAGAGTGAAAGTCAGAGAGCTGAGTCAGAAAATATTTGCACCTCTTTGTCCGAGTCTTGAATAACAACATCAGTGTGAGATTGTGTGTTTGGGGGAGAGAGAGAGAGAGAGAGAGAGAGAGAGAGAGAGAGAGAGAGAGAGAGAGAGAGAGAGAGAGAGAGAGAGAGAGAGAGAGAGAGCACGATAAGAATTAAAATTTAAGTGTAACAATGTGGTACACGCCAATTTTTAAGTTTTACAAATAGTGCCAATATCAAAAACGGAAATGATACTAGAAATAATACTAGAGGTACTACTTGTGGTGCTGCTACTACTACTAATAATAATGGCTATAATTACGATGATTATAATGGCACTAATGATTATTCTTAAGATTTGATTTTAAATCGTAATACAAATATATAAATAACAAAACCAAAACAAATAGATAAAAAGGTTTTTGTTGATGATTGAATCAACAGAAAAAAATATACATTTACAAAATATAAAATAAAAAGATACCCTAGTATTAACAAAACCTGAAAGTTGGCGAAAAAAACTATATATACCAATCTATTCCTTCTAAAGAATATTACTCTGATCTGGAGAGGAGACATGAACATTATTACAAACACACACATATGCATGTGTTTGTATCTGTGTTTACATATGTATAAGAATGTTTCAACATTTTACCGTAAATTCCTTCGTAGTTCGCCAGTTTCTGCCGTCTATTGATAAGAGATATGAACCCCACTACAGAAATGCCAATTGGCAGAGGTGATACAGTAAAGTACAGCTCTCAGCAGGAATAAGCGAATCGTACAGCAGCTAATAACAAAAGGGAACACCAGACAAAAAAATTAAATATATCTGTCAGTAAAACACTACAAAACAATGTGAAATGGTTCATGAATGAGAGAGAGAGAGAGAGAGAGAGAGAGAGAGAGAGAGAGAGAGAGAGAGAGAGAGAGAGAGAGACTAAAAACGTGCAATGTCAGCGTTTTGCAATCTTTTCATCTAAAAGAGTGTTTTAACCGCATTACTTCTCTGTCCACAAGTTATCATAATCACCCTTTTGTAAATCTAAGAATATTAAATTTTGAAACAGCTGAATAATCAGTTACGCCAAATTAAACAAAGCTACCAATAATCTTTAACTTTGTAAATTTTCTCTCGCCATAAGAAAGGATAGGATGTGAAAATATAAAACTCAAGAAATCTATTTTAACGTAATTTAAATAACCACCAAAATAATTGAGGCAAAATATTTCCTAGTGGCAAAAAATATGTCAAGAAATCAGACAAATCAATCAAATCAGAATGACTGAAAAATACGAATTAGATTGGATATATGAATAAGGGGCCATAAGACTCAGCGCTGGGGCCAGAAAGGCCATTCAGCACTAGTTAAATCATAAAGTAAAGGTTAAGAGGTTACTCAGCAAGATGAAAGAATAAAGTAGGAATGGATGCATGATAGAAGGCTATAAAGTGAGTGCAGCTAGAGTACCAATGGACGCTGCAACGCTTACAGTGCACATTGCAATAACAATAATATAATCGTAATGACTAAAATTTGTTAGGATACTGATATACATGCAATCAGGAACATTTATTCTCTTCTGAAAAGTCACTAAAATACTTTCAATTTTGTGAAACCAAATCTAAAATGACTTACATGAATCCTTTTCAATTTTCAAAACAAGAACAAAAACAATAATAATCATAATCTGTTGTCCCCTCTAACACTACTTCCAAATTTTCCTTCTTTTTACCCCTTTTATTAATATGCCTTTTCCCGTCCTTCGCCTTACATCATGATCTCTGTCCTCATTATTCCTCCTCTTCTTCCATTCCTTCTTCCTGCAAATCCTCATGTCTGGTTGAACTGTGATTTCATACATCATAAAACCCAATTTAACTTCCCATTCTATTCGGGGCGCGTTCCTCCTCCATCGCTTTCTAATAACATCCCAGGGACCACCTCCACCACCACCATCACTACTCCTCCACTCCCCCCCCCCCCTCCCCTCCTCTTCCCGCTGTCCTATTAATCACTTTAAATATTTTGCATACTAATTGGGGTATTAAATCCGTGTTGCTTACAGTGAAATGCTACATAATTCACATGACATTTTTCATCCCCTTTAACGCGAGAGACGCGGGGAGTACCACTCGGTGCCAGAAAGCATCGCTCACCGCCACCACAAGGAACGAAGGAGAGAGCCTGCGTTGATCTCCGGTCGCTTCGATGCCGCCAAGGGAAACCTTTGCCATTCGGAAGATTTTGGGAAAAAGGGAACCCCAAACGTCCTCTCTCTCTCTCTCTCTCTCTCTCTCTCTCTCTCTCTCTCTCTCTCTCTCTCTCTCTCTCTCTCTCTCTTCTCATACATCACGCTTCTTGCCTCCGAAAAGCTCTCCCTATGAGACAAGTGTCGCTGGGGAAGACATCGAGCATAAAACATGGGAGTGAGAGAGAACGAGAAAGAGAGAGAAACAGAAATTGGACGGTTTTTCATATGGCTACGATGTATCACTCTAAGAAAAAGAAAGAAAGATGCAAAGAAGCGTCACAGCAACCACTGCAACATTCACGATTTAACTACTGAACAATGGAAAAAGACCCAGAACAATAAAACCTTCATATTACCTTACGTAAACACACACACACACACACACACACACATATATATATATATATATATATATATATATATATATATATATATATATATATAAACATGGGATGCAGACCATTTGGTAAGCAAAACGAGATTATGAAAAGTAAAATGCACCTTTCTCTAAAATGAAAAATATTTATTCATGATGGTCCTACTAGTATTAACCTTTACATTCGAAACTTAGAGGAGCCTTACTAAAGCCTTAGAACATAACTTAGTTACAACTCAAAAACCTCTGGATAGAATAATGTTGGGAATAACACTAAGAGACAGAAAGAGATTAACATGGATACGAGAGCAAACTAAAGTAGAGGATATTCTGATATGTAAGAAAAAAAAATGGACATGGGCCGGACATATAGTGAGAATGACAGACAATAGATGGGCATAATAACAGAAAGGGTCCCTAGAGATTGCAAATGAAGCAGGGAAAGAAAGAGAAGACGATGGATCGACGAGCTAAGAAAGTTTGCGGATGGGGACTGGCATAGATGACCATAAACCAAATCAAGTGGAAAGACATGTTTGAGGCCTTTGTCCTGCAGTGGGTTGGTAACGGCTGATGATGCTCATTATGATATATATATATATATATATATATATATATATATATATATATATATATACATATATATATACATATATATATACATATATATATATATATATATATATATATATATATATATATATATATATATATATATAAGGAGCCCAAAGAACTCGACGAAAGAATGATGTACATGGAAATAAAATGTTGTACATGAATGATGTACATGGAAATAAAATGTACATGCGGTGCAAATATTATAACACGACTCTTTAAGTACAGCTTGCATTTAATGCCCTTTTCTTTGCCGTCTTAAAAAAAAACTTATATGATTAAACGAACTGATTACTTTGAAATCATTTGATATAGATATTACACACGTACATAAAGAGAGAGAGAGAGAGAGAGAGAGAGAGAGAGAGAGAGAGAGAGAGAGAGAGAGAGAGAGAGAGAGAGAGAGAGAGAGATCCTCAATTTACATTCATTATACATCATAAAATGGTTATAAAATCGTCTGATAACTGCCTGCCTTATCCTATACTTATAGATAACATCTGGTCTATAAAATCCCAAAGCACCACTTTTCAGTCAATATTTTTCTCCCTCTTCTTTCTTTCCCATCACAGCAGCAGCAGCAACAGCAGCTTCCCCATCGCCCCATCAAGCATGCAAAATAGTGTGTCTAATGAGGCTCCCGGGGAACGAAATTTGTAAGCCTATTTAAAAGTCATCGGCGTGAGCCTTTCCAACCCCGTTATAGAGAATCTCTTTGTCGTTCCATAATAGTAAATGAATTGAACATCAAAAGCCCTTCTAATTCCTAAATGAAAATGACCCATCGTGCAATTAGTACTACCAAGCTAAATTAGCTCTATCATCCTCTCTTTGACCAAAGAAAAGGGAAAGGAAAAAAGAATAAAAAAAATGAGACGGGACAGGAATCAGTTTCCGGAAGGACGGACATCTGTCATATCCACGCTTTTGATACATATGCTACGCATTTACGATGCTCATTCAACGCATGAGTTGATGTCAAACTCGACGGCAGCTCCGACCACGATGATGATGATGATGATGATGATGATGGTGATAGCTTTTCACAAGGGGTATTGTGAAGTTGAATTATGGTTACACAGTGGATTATGAAGGTTTAGACTCAAAGTGTCGTAAATAATTCTTCATTCAATTTTTTATTCGTGAATACGAAATGAAATTGAACTCTAATAGTGGATATCCATCGAACAACCCATTTATCAATATATCTACTCATTTCTTTTTATAAAAAGACAAGGGCATAAATCATCTTCTTAAGAGTTTCGTTCTATACAACAATGGATACATAAACATGTAAATACAGACCGCGCATGCTGTATACGTTACAACATAAAATGCAAGAACATTATGCAGTATTGACTCGGGGTTGTAAAAGAAAATTGCAGAGAACATTGAAAGACTTTTTGTAAACATTTAAACTATAAACAGTTGACAATGACTGAACAGAAGCTTCAATGCCAACATGAAGAACGTTAGAGTGGATGACTGACTGGCAGACATCAATCTGGCGTAAAAAATATTGATGCAGACAATAACTACAAATAAAAGTTACAGAAAATAATAAAATGATAGAAGGAAAAAAATTAAGCTGAAAGAAATGGAACATAATATCAATGATGGTAAAAGCGGAAAAAAACATTGAAGGGTGGCTACCACTAATATTTTAGTATGGTGAAGTGTTGATGTTGAACCCATTTAAAATTGATAAAACTTTGCAAAGATAATTAATTACCTGCAAAGAATAAAAACCGAAAACTTAACGACCGAAGAATTACGGAGATGTGGTAAAGTACGAATCCATAAGTAAAGAATACGTAAAAAAATATCTTTGTTTCAAATAGCAACAATATTGAGGAAACATGACAAAGAGAAATGGCTTTAACTTCCTGCAAGCAAACGTGCACGTCATGATAGAACTGCTTGCTAGTATTTGGATCTATGTATGTATGTATGTATGCATGTATGTATATACATGTGTGTGTGTGTTTGTATAAACATACATGTTCCTTTACTTGTGTTTGTGTGTACAATAAGTGTTTGTGCGAGTGTGCATGTAAAGGTTTATTATTATTATTATCAGTATCACTATCACTAGCGAAGCTACAGCAGTGAAAATAACCCAGTGAGGAAAGGAAGTAAGGAAACAGATAAACTATAAGAAGTAACGAATAACAAATATATAACACGATCAGATCCGTAATAACGTTAAATTAGATCTGTAATATATAAACATTGAAGCGATATTTACGTCACCCTGTTCAACATAAAAACATTCGCTGCAAGTTTAAAGGTAATAAGGTCGTCATGAATGGCAGGGGCAAGGGACAGGACGATGTCCTAGAGGCTGACCATACGTAATTATGTTCAGCGCCCTAGCCACATTCCAATCAAGCGAAGACCCGGGAGGTCCAGACGATGGCAGCTAATGGCTCGGCAGATAGACCTGTAAGCTCCCCAAAACTCCCTTCCCTAGCTCAAATGGATGATGATGTTGCAGACACTACTAGAAACTATCAAGCTTGAGCGAGGCTTGAACTCTCGTCCAACATATTGTCAGGCAGGGACGTTTCCAGTAGGCTACTACAACTGATAAGCCATTTACCCTAACAGAGGGTGGCTACTCAGAAAAATAAATTGTCGTTCTTAAACTACTTGATCAAGAGTACTGAAAACTTCCCTCTAAAACACCCACTTCATATACTTGCACTAAACAAAATGGTCAACAGTAATTATACTCTAATATACATCAAGCCACTCTACCCTTGCCTTGCGCCCCTTCTGCATTATCATACGAGCTTTTTATTCCCCCAACTCCTCACTTTCTACTTAATACCTTATCTTAGTTTTCCACAC
>NC_090738.1:26486530-26491530 GCF_036898095.1 Palaemon carinicauda | reverse complement strand
TCATAGGACTCATGGAATAAGAAAGTCATCAGTTTCCTCTTGAAAGCCTTAATGTCTTTAATCATTCGGATGTCTCGTGAGAGCTTATTGTATAGTTTCGGGGCCGCATATGTTAAGGGCCTGGAGCCTACAGTAAACATATATCTAGATTCCAATAGTTTGAAACCATCTGTAACTATCCTGGACCCGACACGATTTTCTGGCTGCGCAAAATGTAGCAATTCTCTCACGTATTCTGAACGACCTGTTCTTATAACTTGGTGGGTTATTGTACATATTTTAAATTTAATTCTCACTTTAATCGGTAGCCAATGTAAATTATTTAGTATAGGGGTGATCCTTCCTCTAGGTGGGACACCTTTTGTCAGTGTTGCTCCTCTGTTTATTATGTTTTGTAATTTCTTAAGTTGTACTTTTGGTAAATTGTAATAGATGGAGTTGCAGTAGTCAATCCTGGTAATAACAGTTTATCAAAAGTCTCTTTAAAGAATTTTCATCAAGGTACTTTTTTATAAAAGCAATATTGCTTAGATGATAACTAGCAGTTTTTACTACATTATTTATTTGGGTATTGAGAGACAAGTTACCGTCAAGAAATACACCTAGATCAAGAACTTTCCTAGATATTGGCACTGAGTCATTATTTATGTTCATTTGAATATCACTCAAGCTTCTCACGCTGTTTCTCTTACCCACCTACATGAACTCAGTTTTGTTCTCATTTAATTTTAATTGTACTGTAGGTTGTACTGTAGGTTTATAGCTTAGCTTGTAGTAGTAATAATAATAATAATAATAATAATAATAATAATAATAATAATCTGGTCTACTGTCTCATGGGTACTTCCAAGAAATCGTTTACCGCTTTCTTTTCTTTTCTTTATCCGCTCATTAATGGCAGGGGCAAGGGACAGTGACATTGCCCTATCAAGCAGGAAAATGCCTTAAAGACTGACTATATACACATATGATCAGCGACCAAGCCCCCTCCACCCAAGCTAGGACCATGGAGGGCCAGTCAGTGGCTGCTGATGACTCAATAGATAGACCTATAGGCTCCCCCAATCCTCCATCCTTAGCTCACAAGGATGGTGAGGTTGCAGCGACCAAAGAAACCAACGAGCTTTAGCGGGACTCGAACCCCAGTCAGGCGTTCACTAGTCATGGACCCTCGCTGTTTTATTAAACTGAATTAGAATCCTGGAACACCACGTTCAAATCAGCCCTCCGAGGTACATATTCTATATTTCTAGGTCATATATCATATTTTGATCCGTCACCCGTATTCTCCATCGTTATTAACAGTAAAGTAAGGCGTTCTATTCGAGAGATGCAACCTCCTCCCGGTTGTCTTTGCCTCTTTCGCCTATAAACAATACTTTTTTTGTAATAAACATAGATAGAATATCTAATTACTCTATTAAAATAGCCACCCAAAAACTTCGTTTTCATTTTTAACTTGAATGTATTTTAAAAGAATTACTATTCAGTCATTATTAAAGAATCTACGTAAACGATTTTTATGTGAAACTTTTCTAAAAATAAACAGAAGACGTGACAGTGAAATATAAAAAAAAAAATATAGAACCTTACAATTTTCAAGGTTAAAGCGTTAATGTAAATGTTTGTCTACTGATACTAATTTACATGACCTTGAATCTGTTTGGGAAAAGGTAATCAGATTCAAATCTCTTACAAGAGCCAGATATTATAAAAACTTCCCTCCGGCTTTTTTGTGAACCATAAATAATCCTCTCAATAGAAAATTATTGGAGCAAAAAATTCTCACAATGAAAAAATCCTCACTGAAAAAATCCTCAAATTAAAAAAAATCCTCACAATAAAAACAATCCTCATAATGAAAAAAATCCTCACAATAAAAAATCCTTACAATTAAAAAATTCTCACAATGAAAAAATCATCACTATAAAAAAAATCCTCACAATTAAAAAATCATCAAAATGAAAAAATCCCCACAATAAAAAAAAAATTCACAATGAAAAAAAATATTCACAATAAAAACATCCTCACATGAAAAAAATACTTACAATAAAAATACTCACAATGAAAAAATCCTCACAATAAAAAATCCCCACAATTAAAAAATAAATCCTTACAATGAAAAAAATCCTCACAATGAAAAAAATCCTCACAATGAAAAAATTCTCACATTAAAAAAACCCTCACAAATAAAAAATTCACAATAAAAAAATACTCACATTTAAAAAAAATCCTAACAATGAAAAAAATCCTCACAATAAAAAATCTTCACAATGAAAAAATCCTCACAATGAAAAAATTCCTCGCAATGAAAAAATTCTCAAAATGAAAAAAAAAATCCTCACATTGAAAAAATTCTCAAAATGAAAAAAATCCTCACATTGAAAAAATTCACAAAATTAAAAAAATCCTCACAATGAAAAAATCCTCACAATGAAAAAAATCTTCACAATGAAAAAATTCTCAAAATGAAAAAAAAAATCCTCACAATGAAAAAAATTCTCAAAAATGAAAAAAATCCTCACAATGAAAAGATCTTCACGATAAAAAAATCTTCACAATGAAAAAATCCTAACAATGAAAAGATCCTTACAATGAAAAAATCCTCACCACGAAAAAATCTTCACAATGAAGAAATCATCACAATTAAAAAATCCCCATAATGAAAAAAAAACTCAATAAAAAGATCCTCACAATGAAAAAAATACTCACAATGAAAAAGCCTCACAATGAAAAAAAAAAAAAAAGAATCTACGCAAGGAAAAAATCACCAAAATGAAAAATTAAATCTACTCAAGTAAAAATCCTCACAATAAAAAATTCTCAAATTGAAAAAAATCCTCACATTTTAAAAAATCCTTACAAAAAAAAAAGATCCTCACAAAAAAAATCATCACGCTAAAAACTCACAATAAATAATCCTCACAATAAGAAAACTCAAGAAATAATCCTCATAATAAATAATTCTCAAAATATGAAAAATCCTCACATCAAAAAATCCTCACAATAAAAAACTCACAAGAAATAATCCTCACAATGAAAAATCCTCAATAAAATAATCATCACAATAAAAAAAAATCCTCAAATTAAGAATCTTCAATAAAATTAAAGATTAAGCCAAATATAGGAACTAATTGGGACAAAAAAAAAAGAAAAAGAAAAAAAGAAAGGTTTGAATGGTCAAAAAAAATCTTTGAGGAAATCGATCAATTGTTTCAGAAAATTGGAGCAGGAAAAATCTCCATGAAGCTTCAAAAGACAAATAAAAAAAGTAATGTAAGAGAAGATATCTAATTTACATAAAGAAAAAAGCAAAGGAAAACAACAAAAACAAATCACTTTACCCAACGCTTCAATTATCCTAAGCAGGACTACAGACGAAGTGGAAATAAAAATGTCTTTTTTTCTCTCTCTCTTTCAATTCTCTTCTTAATTTCCAAGATCCATGACATTCATTTCCCTTAATGGTAATTCCATGGTTAGGGAAGGAGTGATGAGACACACGGGATGAAGACCCCATTTAATAGTAGAGGTTCTCCTCACCACATAACGGCACCAACGACACCCCCCCCCTACCACCCCACCCTAGGGGAGTGGTAAGAAGGGGGTAGGGAGGAGGGCTCAGAACGTCAAGTAATTATCATTAAGAAGTTGACTTTGCATTGCGTGGTCAGAAGCACTTTATTCAGAGGAATTCGTGATGGCTGCCAGCCGCTGTGGAAGCAACGCTGCTGACGTGACGAGTGGTGTGGTGTGGACGGTGTTGTACAAGATGGGGAACTTCTGGTTGGACCTGCTCTTGGCCATCTATTGCTGCCTCACGAACCAACCGATGGGTACCCACTTTAGTAAATGAATACCAAAATATACATACAGATAAAAATTTAGAAAAAAAAACTATATGCATATTTTTCCCTCCTGTCACGCCCAGTGGCATTGCCAGTCGTATGACTATTCGATCTCTTCCTGTCGCTCGGAAGAGGGGAGAGGATGTAGCCATATACTGGTGGGAGGGGTTGGTGTGCGTGTATATCTGCCTAAATATTTGGCAGTCATTTTTGACGGATCGCGTACACTAATATATATATATATATATATATATATATATATATATATATATATATATATATATATACACTAATAACCTCAGAAACAATAATGGAAACATTAGGGGATATTATGGCCATGCCCATCACCAAATCACTACATCAAGTATGAAGCGGCAGTGCTTGAAACTTTCAATTCATCCACCAAATCAACTCATTCATTTACTCAAGAAGCTCATATTCTATTTAGCACACAATGAAAATTACCTCTTACACATACCAAGGATGTTATTGGTCCTTCCGATACAACGCCTTCATTGTCATCCATTCTCTTTATTACCTAGTGTTTAAAGAACCGAGATAATTTTTAAAATAATTTTCTTCATATACTTTAATCCTATTTCCATACAACTCTTGCTTTTAACTTGTTCATTAAGTAATACACAATTAATTTATGTCAAAAACTCCCCCCATATTTTATTAATTTTCATGCTATATCCATATTTTACTTCCATAAAAAAGCTGGTTCAAAATTACCTTAATACAACCTACATTTTGCATCCAACACAGGGAATGCAATTCCAAACTTTTAGCAGAGATCCTGCTATCTTCTATCATATGTATATATGTATATATATATATATATATATATATATATATATATATATATATATATATATATATATATATATATATACATATATGTTAGTCACTTCTATATTTCTAGTCCATATACAGTACTTATCGCTCTTTGATCGTGACTTTCACTTACCCATATACAGTGACAAATGCTTATATTTAATGGTAATTTTCTACTTCATAAGTTTTCACAGGGTTTCCATATATTCCAAAAAACAGCTTAAATTCGACTAACCCAAGGTTTGAATTACTTTACGTGGTAATAAGCTAATTATGGCGAGTCAAAGCCAGGATGGAGGGTATGGAATTAGCACT